>NC_073385.1:8722663-8772663 GCF_028641065.1 Leucoraja erinaceus | reverse complement strand
GGTGACTGCTGGTCGGCGGGGAATCAGTGGGCCGAAGGGCCTGTTTCCACGCTGTTTAAATTTTAAAGTCTAAAAAAAATCTCCAAGGGTTTAAAGTGGCCCTCCTTTTCGGCATAGCCACTGTTGAACTATGACGTTGTAAACATTTGTTTATATATATGTGTGTCGTTTGGTTTTTTTTGGGGCTTTGTCAAATAATTAAATCTATAACATGTCCTTATTGATAATCTGGGTTGAAATGGCGCAAAGTGAGTTTATTTAAAACCCTTACCACTGATATGGAGTGACTGGATTACTTTCAAATCCACGTCCCTGGGGTACATTTAGCTGCTGAATCATCTGGACCCCAAGAGAGGTTTGGTGTTTGAATAGAAGTACTTGATAGCACATAATTCTATTAGCTGTAGGTTCGTTAATTAATAGGCCAGAACATATGACAAAATCACGTGTCAATCATCAATTCTTACACATTAGAACTGATGTGCCAATTTACTTATAGAGTCGCAGACTTATAGAGTCACAGTGCTGTACAGCATGGAAACAGACCCTTTGGTCCACTTTGTCTATTCTGACCAAACGTGGCATTCTGGGCTTGCCTGCATTTATCCCGTTTGCTTGCATTTGTGCCACGGCCCTCTCACCCCTTCCCATTCACATATCTCTATCTGCTTTCAATAGTGGAGAAGGAATTGGCATAAATGTCACTGTACCTGGGTGATTCCCTTTGTTTACTGTTACTAAGTAAGAGGGGTGGCCCAGTGGCGCAGCAGTAGAGCTGCTTCCCCACAGCACCTGGGACCTGGGTTCCGGTCCTGACCTCGGGTGCTGTCTGTGTGGAGTTTGCATGTTTTCCGTGTGACTGTATGGGTTTCTTCCGGATGCTCCGGCTTCCTCCCACATTCCAAAGTCATTCTGGTTTGTAGTTTAAATGGCTTCTGTAAATTGCCCCTGGTGTGTAGGATGCAAAAGGGGGATAACATAGAACTAGTGCGAATGGTCAGCAAGGGCGGTGCTGGCTCGAAGGGCTGAATGGCCTACTCCTGCACCTATTGTCTATTGTCTATTGACTCGATGGGCAGAAAGGCCGGTCTCCATGATTTATCTCTAAATTAAAGTTTGTGTCTGGGAAATACATTGGATCATACATAGGGCAACATGGTGGCTCAGCCTTACAGTTGCTGCCTTACAGCACCAGAGACCCGGGTTCAATCCTGACTACGGGTGCTTGGCTGCATGGAGTCTGTACGTTCTTCCCGTGACCTGCGTGGGTTTTCTCCAAGATCTTGGGTTTCCTCCCACACTCCAATGACGCACAGGTTTGTAGGTAAATTGGCTTGGTCTGAATGTCAATTTTCCCAAGTGTGTGGGAATCATATGTCGGTGCAGACTCGGTGAGCCGAAGGGAATGTTTCCACACTGTTTCTCTAAACTAAACTAAGTCGGTATGAAGCACTATACCCACTATGTGTGTGGGTCAATGGAGAAATATTTAAAGAATTTCTAGGCCTCTCCTGATGACTAGAATTGCGACCAATATTCTATATCAGAGAATATATGATGTCACCATGGTGGAGCCAAGACTATTAGATCATACCGCTCATCTATGATGATGCATTCTTCATTTCAATACAAAGACTAGCATTGCCCTGGATATTCACATCCTCCGAGGGAATAATACTTAAAAAAAGATTCAATCTGAATCGCTTACTGTGATAATCCTGACAACTATCGCAATTCCTTTAACTCCTGCTTTCAAACGATGAATGCAGGTGTGCACACAAGAAGCAGAATCAACGAACTGCAGATGCCAGTTTATTTAAAAAAAGGCGCAAAGTGCTGGAGTAACTCAACGGGTCAGGCTGCATCTCTGGAGAACATGGATAGGTGTCTGAAGAAGGGTCCCGACCCAAAACGTCACCGATCCATGTTTTCCTGAGATGCCGACTGACCTGCTGAGTTACTCCAGTGCATTGTGCTTTTTTAGTGCATGCAATGTCCTGCAGGATCATTTGACAAAATCATGTGTTGTTCACCGATTCTTACACCTTGGAAGTGATATGTCTCATTACTGTTGCAATAGGGTCATAGGATTAGGCCTTTCAATACGGGCTGTACAGTGGCACAGCGGTAGAATTGCTGCCTTACAGCATTTGGGGCACCAGTGACCCAGGTACGGGTGCTTGTCTGTACAGAGCTTGTACGTTCTCCCCGTGACCGCGTGGGTTTTCTCGGAGATCTTCGGTTTTCTCCAAAGACCTGCATGATTGTATGTTAATTGGCTTGGTTTCGGTGTAAATTATCCCCAGTGTGTGTAGGGCAGTGTTACAGTGCGGGGATCGCTGGTCAGCCCGGACTCGGTGGGCAAAGGGCCTGTTCCGCCCTCTGTCGCTAAACAAAACAAAAATTAAACTAATACACATCGTCCATGCCGACAATGTTGCACTCTGGGCCATTCCCATTGGACCATCTTCGACAAATAACTGGGATTACCTGGCCATGAGTTCTCCTCTTCTGCTGGGATGGTGGAAACTTGAACAAATGAATGTTTTGATTCATTACTGAATACTGTTCATCAGAAAAGTGACGATGGATGGATGTCTTTCAGATTCCTGGTGAAAATACGAGCAGTATACTCAGAGGTGTTGGGCTCCATTACCTCTGCTGGGTGAACATGGTCCCACACAGCTGCCTGCCTTGTTTGGCATTGAGGAGGGGAGGGGGTTGTTGTGTCTCACCTGGGAGCCACTGACATGGGTCTCTGTCTGTGCTACACTTTCCAACAAAACACTGTCAACGAGGTGTTTTTTTTTCTCCTCTGGCGATCCAAGTGCTTTACAAGTCCTTGTTGTGTTGTTCATAGTCAGGGTAGATGCGAAGGTCATAAGCTGCTTCTGCCTGGGGTGGATGGATCTTCATAAATCTGAGGAAGGACATTATTGCCATA
This sequence comes from Leucoraja erinaceus, assembly GCF_028641065.1. Taxonomy (NCBI): domain Eukaryota; kingdom Metazoa; phylum Chordata; class Chondrichthyes; order Rajiformes; family Rajidae; genus Leucoraja; species Leucoraja erinaceus. The sequence continues at coordinate 8,769,719 of NC_073385.1, read as the reverse complement.
GAGGGAGTGCAGAGACAGTTCACCAGACTGATTCCTGGGATGTCAGGACTGTCTTATGAAGAAAGACTGGATAGACTTGGTTTATACTCTATAGAATTTAGGAGATTGAGAGGGGATCTTATAGAAACTTACAAAATTCTTAAGGGGTTGGACAGGCTAGATGCAGAAAGATTGTTCCCGATGTTAGGGAAGTCCAGGACAAGGGGTCACAGCTTAAGGATAAGGGGGAAATCCTTTAAAACCAAGATGAGAAGAACATTTTTCACACGGAGAGTGGTGAATCTCTGGAACTCTCTGCCGCAGAGGGTAGTCGAGGCCAGTTCATTGGCTATATTTAAGAGGGAGTTAGATGTGGCCCTTGTGTCTAAGGGGATCAGGGGGTATGGAGAGAAGGCAGGTACGGGATACTGAGTTGGATGATCAGCCATGATCATATTGAATGGCGGTGCAGGCTCGAAGGGCCGAATGGCCTACTCCTGCACCTAATTTCTATGTTTCTATGTTTCTATGTTTCTATAGGTTCATAGGTTCATAAGGCATGGGAGCAGAATTAGGCCATTCAGCCCATCAATTCTACTCCGCCATTCAATCATGGCTGAACTATCTCTCCCCCTCAACCCCATTCTCCTGCCTTCTCCCCATAACCTCTGACACCCGTACTAATCTTCTTCTTGCATATGGCGTGCACAGCCTAAAGTTGTAGGACAACATGTTCTATTTGATCTTATTTGATTGTGCACACCAGGTTGATTGCATTTGTCGAAACAGGGCGGACCACTTGAAGGTTGCAATCTTCCACCCCACCCGTACGAATCATGAATCCATCTGTCGCTGTCTTAAAAATATCCATTGACAGCCTTCTGTGGCAAAGAATTCCACAGATTCACCACCCTCAGACTAAAGAACTTCCTTCTCATCTCCTTCCTAAATGAACATCCTTTAATTCTGTGGCTATGACGTCTGCCCCTAGACTCTCCCACTAGTGGAAACTAGTGGATTTTAACCTTGTCTGCAGGAGCTCGCTCATCACTGCGCAATGCAGTTGGGCCGAGGACAGGCCGCAGAGAACAACGAGGGTCCCGGCATGGGGTCGAGGGGCCACCGATAACAAGGAGGGTCCGGGTGTGGGAAGAGGGGGGCTGCCAAAAACAAAGAAGGACCCTTAATGGGGGGGATGGAGGGATCATCAAGAAAATTGAGGGATCACCGGCACTCTAATGAATTATTCTGTAACTTAGTTAGCACCAGATATGTGGTTACTCTTGTGTATGGTCTACAAACGCAAAGGCGTTCACTGGACCCAGGTACACGTGACAATAAAGTATCGTTGAATTGAATCATTGAATCATCTCCGCGCCAACCTGGTTGAAGAAACGTGACTTTCATTGGATTATTAAAACATGCTGCTTGAATAGTCGCAGTCCATTTGTCGACTTCTTACAAGCAACACAGACATAGAAATGATCCGTCTCAGGATTGGGTGAATGGTGGTCAAGAATAATAAATAGCTATCCCTCCTTTATTCCTCTGCTTTTTACCTCTTTTTTCTTTTCTTTCTATTTTCTTTCTTTCTTTCCTCCTTTCCTTTTTCTCACCTTTCGGTATCACACACCTCTCTATGTCTTTTCTATTCTATTTCTGTCTCCTATTTACTGTTAAAATAAAAAAATAAAAAATAAGAAGCTGTACATGAAATGTAACATGTCAATATATACTGTGGGTATCTACGGCACCATATTATTGTACTTACTTCTAATAAAATAAAAATAAATAAAAAGAATAGTCGCAGTCACATTTCCCAATTACAGTGGCAAGTATTCTTTAAAAAGTGGGTAAATTGCCTCAAAAGCCTTTGGGAACTGTTGAACTTGAGGATGGCAGTGCATAAACGCAAGGGTTTCATTTGATTTATTATTATTGTCAGTAGAACTGAGATTTACAGCAGTGCTGGCTCGAAGGGCCGAATGGACCTATTGTCTATTTAGGCTTTAAACTTTAGAGTTTTGAGATACAGCGTGGAAACAGGCTACTCGGCCCACCGAGTCCGCAGGGACCAGCAATCCCCGTGCACGAGCAATATCCTACACACAAGGGTCAATTTAGGATTTTACCAAAGGCAATTAACCTGGAAACCTGCACGTCTTTGGAGCGTGGGAAGAAACCGGAGCACCCGGGGGAAATCCACCACACAGTGAAAACGTTGTTTGCGTCCTATCCAGGGCTATTTAGGCAAATCATACCACCATGAGTACAGAAGGTTGTTCTAAAAGAGAACAGGAAATAAAAGTGCAGTATATAGTTTTAGTTTTTAGTTTTAGAGATTTAGCGTGGAAACAGGCCCTTTGGCCCACTGAGCTCACGCTGACCAATGCTATATTTAAGAGGGAGTTAGATGTGGCCCTTGTGGCTAAGGGGATCAGAGGGTATGGAGAGAAGGCAGGTACGGGATACTGAGTTGGATGATCAGCCATGATCATATTGAATGGCGGTGCAGGCTCGAAGGGCCGAATGGCCTACTCCTGCACCTAATTTCTATGTTTCTATGTTTCTATGATCACCTTTATACATTAATTCAATATCACCTATTGCTGACAATGGCATGGTGGCGCAGAGGTAGAATTGCTGCCTTACAGGGCCAGGGACCCAGGTTCGATCCTGACTACAGGTGCTGTCTGTGTGGAGTTTGCAAGTTCTCCTTGTGTTTTCCCTAGATGCTCTAGTTTCCTCCCACATTCCAAAGACGTACAGGTTTGTAGTCCAATTGGCTTCTGTAAATTGTCCTTAGGGTGGAGGATTGAATTAATGTGCCCAGGTGATCGTTGGTCAGCGTGAACTCAGTGGACCAAAGGGCCTGTTTCCACGCTATATCTCTAAAACTAAAAAATAAAAAATAAACCAATGCACTGCACTTTTCTTTTCTCATTTAACACTACCCTGTGTACTCATGTATGGTATGATTTGCCTAAATAGCCCTGGATAGCACGCAAACAAAGTTTTCACTATTTCGTGGGCTTCCCCCAAGTGCTCCAGTTTCCTCCCACGCTCCAAAGACGTACAGTTTTGTAGGTTAATTGGCTCCAGTAAAAATTGTAAATTGTCCCTGGTGTGCAACGATGGTGCCAGTGTAAGGACTGGTCACTGGTCGGCGCAGACTCGGTGGGCCTAAGGCCTCCATCCTGTGCCGTATCTCCAAAGTGAAGACAGGGAAGGAGACGGCATCACTTGATCCGAGTAAGAAAGAACTGCAAATGCTGGATTAAATCGAAGGTAGACGCAAAATGCTGGAGTAACTCAGCGGGTGAGGCAGCATCCCTGGAGAGAAGGAGTGGGCCGAGACCCTTCTTCAGATCACTTGGTCTGAGTTGAGTCGCCATCAACCCATAATCGAAACCCCGCATGTCACCATGTGTGTAGGAGGGCCACCAACACCAAGAGAGAAGGGAAGGTGAGTTACATTGGCTCCGTGAATTGCATTGTGAGCACCATTGCTTTTGCAGGCTCTTGACTTGGAAGCAAATTGCCAGAGACTAGTGGAAAATCAATCCAACAAGGTTAGAATTCTTGGTAACAATGAAAAGGTGAATTGCTGATAACACTAATTCCTGTTCAAGACGAATCCTTTGTTGGGGAATTCTATGCACTATTCAGAGGAGCTGACTGTGGTGCTCTGAATCTGGCTTCTGTAAAAAATTGATAATAGTCATCGAGTCTGAGGGGTTGAAGGTGCAGTGCCTGATATTAGTAACATGTGTCAGTGGGTTCAGATGAATTTCTTAAGTCCGGTTATTTTAACAAAGGCCCTAACCTCATTCATTACAACGGGTTATCAATTCTGTCAAAATATAAAAACAAGCATTTCACACAGGTACATCAACGCATTCATTATTAATATTGCCTGGTGTGATTTCAGCCCCCACATGTCTAAGGTTGAATTAGATTCCCATAGTGCTAAAACAGTCAGCAATCACAGCACTGCTTGAATCAGCCTGTTAATACTAGAGTTCTTGTTAATAATATACCCAGCTTAGGAAAAACAAATCCTTGCATGGAATTATAGAGTCACAGAGCAAGAAACACGCCCATGTTCCTCCTTAACCATTCTTAATGAACCATTCTACATTTTTCCATGATCTTCGTCCCCTTTGATCTGTCATTATCACACCTCACCATATCTCTGTCTCCCTCTCTCCTGACTCTCAGTCTGAAGAAGGGTCTCGACCCAAAACGTCACCCATTAGATTTCTCCAGATATGCTGCCTGTTCCGTTGAGTTACTCCTGCATTTTGTGTCTATCCCCATCTCAACTCATCTCATTTCCTGGGTTTGGCCCATTTCCCTCAAAACCATTCCTTATCATATTCCTGTCCAAATGACTGTTAAATGTTGATATTGTATAAGCCACAACTACTTTGTCTGGAAACTCATTCCATACATCCAAGATACAAGATACAAGATACATTTAATTGTCATTTGGACCCCTTGAGGTCCAAACGAAATGCCGTTTCTGCAGCCATACATTACAAACACATAGACCCAAGACACAACATAATTTACATAAACATCCATCACATCGCTGTGATGGAAGGCCAAATAAACTTATCTCCCCACTGCACTCTCCGCCCCCCGATGTCAGAGTCAAAGTCAAAGCCCCCGGCTGGCGATGGCGATTGTCCCGCGGCCATTAAAGCCACGCCGGGTGGTGCAAGGTTGCACACCGGGTCTTGGTGTTGGAGCCCCCGGTGTGCGCTCGCAGAGTCCCGCGGTCATTCCAAGCCGCGCGGGGCAGTGATGTAGGCCCCGCTCCAGGAGCTCTTCAACCCCGCAACTCGGGCGGGGGAAGTCGCCGTTGCGAGAGCCCTGAAAAGCGGTCTCCCTCCAGGGACCCGCGGGCTCCCGGTGCCGCCGTCCACAGACCTGCCGTTGGAGCCCCCGACTCTCCGGTCGGGCCGCAGCAGCAGCAGCAGCAGCAGCAGCGCTCCTCCACCACTCCACCCGCTCCGGACTCGGCCAGCCCCGCGACGGTGACGGTGAGTCGTAGCACCAGAGTCCCCGGTCTCTTCCTGTTGGAGGCCGCTCCTCGTTGCGGCCCCAACGACAACGGAAACCCGACGAGAAAAGGTCGGGTCTCCCGTGCAGGGAGAGATTTAAAAAGTTCCCCTCCCACCCCACCCCCCCCCCCCCCCCCACACACACACCCCAACAAAAAATAACAAAAACTACATAAAAACACAGTAGTTCATCCATCACCCATTGTGTGAAAAAGTTGCCCCTCAGGTTCCTCATGAAAGGACAGGTTTGGAGGTTAAATGCAGCTCAGGACATGAATGAAAATACTGACAAATGTTGCCATTCCACATTATGGGAATTCAATTGAAATCATTATTAGCTATTAGCTATAACTGATGAATATTTTGGGGGCCATGTAAACCCAAAGGTTTTGATATTGTACGCACTTTCCCATGAAAGGCACAACGTTCTTTAGTCAGAGGGTAGTGAATCTGAGGAATTGATTGTTAAGAAAAGACTGTGGTAGCCTGTTCTAAGGTAAACCTAAAGCTGAGATTAGCAGATACTTGATTAGTACGGGTGTCAGGAGCTATGGGGAGAAGGCAGGAGAATGGGGCTAAGTGGGAAAGATAGACAAACCTTGAGTGATTGGCAGAGTAGACTGAATGGCCCAAATGACCTAATTCTACTCCTATGACTTATGAACTTATGAACTTCTGCTAGAGTAACTGTGTCTGAAGAGGGGCTCTGACCTGAAATGTCACCTATTCTTTTTCTCCAGAGATGCTGCCTGACCCACTGAGTTACTCCAGCACTTTGTTTCCTATCTTCGGTATAAATCAGCATCTGCAGATCCTTCCGACACAAGTATTCCCATGAAGTTTACTCTGGGATTATATTCATGAACTCATGTTGGAAGCATCCACCCTGAAACATATAAATTTCCATCAATGATAAATCGAACCATGTTCTCCATGAGTTGATATCAGTGCTGGTCTACTCCTCAGTCAACTGGAGGTGTTCTGAATTCACTGGGGTGGAACCCTCTACAAGACAGACATAGAGCTCGCCGTTTGACCTGTTTTTACAAAATGTTAAATGTTCAGCTTGACATAGTTTACCAAACCTTTTGAATTGAATTCTGTCTTTACTTTGTGTACTAGTCATGCCTCTACTATTTATTTCATTCCCCTTACATGTTTTTCCTCCTCTACCTGCTAAATTTTTCTAAGGTGTCCTTGAGACTCTTGAAAGGCGCCCATAAATAAAAAATAAATTAAAAAAAAACCTACAGCAAACCTATTCGGAGCCGACGAGGGCATTCGATCCAATTTGAGATACCAGCTACCAGGACAGATGTGTACAGCAATTCATTCTACCCCACACAATTAAAGCATGGAATAGTCTTCACCCTACCATTGTTACCCAACCAGACGCAACTACATTTAAGGTAGCTCTCCTTCTCCAAGAATCCTTTTTTGCTTAAGTCCACCCTTCACCACCTCCAGTTTAAATTCCATTTGGAATATTTTGGAGGACCAAGAACCATAACCCCTAATACCCGTACTAATTAAGAATCTGTCTATCTCTGAATTTAAAAAAAATATCCACTGACTTCTGTGGCAATGAATTCCACAGATTCATCATCCTCTGACTGATAAAAAAAAAATCCTGGAAACTTCCCACCTCTGAAAGCATTACCTCTTCCACTGCTCCCCCTTCTAGCTGCCTTGCCAAGTGCTGGTCAAATCCAGCTGTTGAAACAGGTCGGCCTGATCCTCAAATGCCACCATTCTGTACTCAGTTTGGTCACCGGTCAGTGTGTAGACAGTGCAGAGTACTAATAAAATGGTGCCCAGCTTCAAAAGCAGCAACATCCCTTCCACAGTAACCACTGTGGAACAGAATAAACACCAGGGGACTTGATACATGTTGCATTTAAAGTTATGATAACAGGGGCTTCACACATATATTTACTTTGAAATATAATTTTGCAATTACTGCTGACATTTATCAATGGCATGAGTGATGTGGGTATCTGTTTAAAAAAAATATGTTGGCAATATAGAGATAAGCATACTAGTCCTTCACTACCCACTCAACCTGCAAATGTGCCTTTAGGGAATCCTGCACCAGCACTCCCAAGTCCCTTTGAACCTTTGATGTCTGAATCCTCTCTCCATTAGCAAAGGGGACGCAAATGTCCAGGACTTATGGGCAGTTTAGTTTAGTTTAGAGATATAGCGTGGAAACAGGCCCTTCGGCCCACCGTATCCACGCCGACCTGCGATCTCCTCACATGAACACTATCCTACACACACTGGGGACAATTTACACATTCCCCGCCAAGCCAATTAACCTACATACCTGTACGTCTTTGGAGTGTGGGAGGAAACCGAAGATCTCGGAGAAACCCCACACGCGGGTCACGAGGAGTACGTACAAACCCCGTACAGACAGTAACCGTAGTCGGGATCGAACCCGGGTCTCTGGCACTGCAAGCGCTGTAAGGCAGCAACTCTACTGCTGCGCCACCATGGCCCTTGGTTGGCTGAATTTAACAGAATGCTTCGGAGTGCCTGTTTTTTCTGGGATTCCCATCATTAAACTGGAGAATAAATTCCTGGCCCTGCGCAGTTTTACAGTCTCAAATCCAGGAAACACAATAGATTCCAGTGGTGCTTGGGATTTAAATAGTTAAGTTATTTTTACTTTACCATTTGTACCTAGTCATTTTCTATGCTTCCAGTTCAATTTATTTTTATTCCGTTTTTTTAATAACATATTTATTAATATAGTTGAATTTTTTTTGTTTTTCAAGCATAAAGCAAAAACTGTTCTCATGAGTGGGATGCATCGGTTAGTTAGTTTGCAGACAACACAATAATTGGTTGAGTTGCAGACAGTGAAGAAGACTATGAAAGGATGCAGCAGGGCACGGATCAAGTATAGGTATGGGTGAAGAAATGACAGGTGGAGTAAATACTGCCAGTATATCGGGCAGGTGTGAGTTGTTGCACTTTGTGAAATCAACTGTAAGAGGAAATAATTCCGTAAAAGGCAGGACTCCTAACGGCATTGATATAGAAACATGGGATCCAAGTCCATGGCCCGCTGAAAGGAACACTTTAAGTCGTCCCCCCCCCCCCCCCTCCCCCCCATTCCCACACTGACCTTTCTGTCCTGGGCCTCCTCCATTGCCAGAGTGAAGCCCGGAGCAAATTGGAGGAACAGCACCTCATATTTCGCTTGAGCAGCGTACACCCCAGCAGTATGAACATTGACTTTTCTAACATCAAGTAACCCTTGCCTTCCCCCTTTCTCCATCCCTCTCCTTTCCCAGATCACCGACCAGTCTGACAGTCCCCATAATTACATATCATCTCTGTTTGCTTGGCAGCCACCTTCTCCAAGCTAACAACGATCTACATGTTCTTTGATCCGCATCTCTTTTGATGTCTCGTTTTCACACCTCACCCTTCCTTATCTCCGTGTCTCCCTCTCCCCTGACTCTCGGTCTGAAGAAGGGTCTCGACAAGAGACGTCACCCATTCCTTCTATCCAGAAATGCTGCCTGTCCCGCTGAGTGACTCCAGTATTTTGTGTCTATCTAGCTCCCTGAAAGTACCTGTAGCAACAAAAACAGATATAGTGGTAGAAAAAGGTGTATGGTACGCTTGCCTCCATCAGTCGGGTCGTTGAGTATAAGAATCAGGAAGTCATGTTGCTTCTTCACAACATTTTGCTGGGGCTATATATTTGATCGGCATCATGCGCGGTTCTGGTCGTCCCCATTTCAGGAAAGACGTGGAGGTTTTGAAGAGGCTTTGAAGTCGGCACAATCAAGCTCCTATTTGGATTTAGGTTTACTATTGTCACGTGTACCATGGTGCATTGAAATGCTTTGTTTTGCCTGACGTCCAATAAATTCAGATAATATTATTAGATTAGATTAGATTAGATTAGATTCCTTTATTGTCATTCAGACATTTCGGTCTGAACAAAATTATGTTGCCTTCGCAATTATATAATCAAGACAAAAATATTATAGGTGGAGAACGGCAAAATAAGATGAGTCAGGGCAGGACAAGGCCTGGGAAGTGATGAGTGACTCTTCCTGGCCCTTTAACTTCAGTTATCTCAGAGCCACTTTAATGGGATCAATACAAAAGGCAAAGGATTTAAACTAAAGGATTTAGATGCACAGAATCTCTTGCCCAGCTTAGGGGAATGGAGGACCAGTTGACAATGGCTCAAGGTGAAGGGGGAAAGATTGAATAAGAATCTGAGGGGTAACATTTTCACACAAAGGGTGGTGGGTGTATGGTGCAAGCTGCCAGAGGAGGTAGTTGAGTCTGGGACTATCCAAATGTTTAAGAAACAGTTACACAGGTAAATGGATAGGACAAGTGTGGAGGGATATGGTAGGCAGGTGGGACATGTTGGCCAGTGTGGGCAAGTTGGGCCGAAGGGCCTGTTTCCACACTGCATCACTCTATGATTCTATTACTCTAAGTCTTGCTCAAGGGAGGATTACGGAGGAAGGCCTGACAGTCTTGGGGTGAAAGATCCCAGGAATTAGGAGATTAACAAATGGTGAGCGTTTGTCGGCACTGGGCCTGCGCTTGCTGGGGTTTAGAAGAATGAGGGGAGTCCTCAGCAAAACATGCAGAATTGTGAAAGGCTTGGATAGAGTGGATGTGGAGAGGATGTTTCCACTAGTGGGAGAGTCTAGGCTAGGACCAGAGGTCAGAGCCTCAGAATTGAAGGTCATTCCTTTAGGAAGAAGATGAGGAAGAATTTATTTAGTCAGAGGGTGGTGAATCTGCGGAATTCTTTGCCACAGACGGCTTTGGAGACCAGGTCAGTGGATATATTTAAGGCAGAGACAGATAGATTCCTGGGTACATAAAATTGCTGGAGAAACTCAGCGGGTGCAGCAGCATCTATGGAGCGAAGAAAATAGGTGACGTTTCGGGCCGAAACCCTTCTTCAGACTGATGGGGGGTGGGAGGGGAGAAGGGAGGAAAAAGGGGAGGAGGAGGAGCCCGAGGGCGGGGGGATGGGAGTAGACACCTGTCCCTTCACCTCTCCCTCGACTCCATTCAAGGACCCAAGCAGTCGTTCCAGGTGCGACAAAGATTCACCTGTATCTCCTCCAACCTCATCTACTGCATCCGCTGCTCTAGATGTCAGCTGATTTACATCGGGGAGACTAAGCAGCGGTTGGGCGATCGTTTCGCCGAACACCTCCGCTCAGTCCGTAATAACCTACCTGAACTCCCTGTGGCTCAGCACTTCAACTCCCCCTCCCATTCCCAATCCAAACTCTCGGTCCTGGGTCTCCTCCATTGCCAGAGTGAGCAACACCGGAAATTGGAGGAACAGCACCTCATATTCCGCCTGGGCAGCTTGCATCCTGATGGCATGAATGTTGAATTCTCCTAATTTTGCCAGCCCTTGCTGTCTCCTCCCCTTCCTTAACCCTCGAGCTGTCTCCTCCCATCCCCCTGCCCTCGGGCTCCTCCTCCTCCCCTTTTTCCTTCCTTCTCCCCTCCCACCCCCCATCAGTCTGAAGAAGGGTTTTGGCCCGAAACGTCGCCTATTTTCTTCGCTCCATAGATGCTGCTGCACCCGCTGAGTTTCTCCAGCAATTTTGTGTACCTTCGATCTTCCAGCATCTGCAGTTCCTTCTTGAACAGATAGATTCTTGATTAGTACAGGTGTCAGAGGTTATGGGGAGAAGGCAGGAGAATGGGGTTAGGAGGGAGAGATGGATCAGCCATGACCGAATGGCGGAGTAGACTCGATGAGTCGAATGGCCGAATTCTACTCCTAGCGCTTATGAACTTATGAACCGTGGCAGAGGTTAGCAGGAAATATCGCATGGTCTTCTTGGTTCTTGGTTACTTGGTCCTCCAAAATATTCCAACTGGAGGTGGGCTCTCAGCTCTCTGCTCTCTTTTTGTAAACAGGGAGGTAAAAGGGAAGAAATTCAGAGCATTGAGATGGATGGAAAAGGAAGAGAGGGACATGTGGTGCAGAGACTAACACTTAATAAAATCTTTAGAGCAAATGGGATGAGAGAGACCAAATTAAAACCAGCAAAAAATATTTAAGAACTGAAGAGGCAGGAAGGAGAGAGGGGTGCGTTGCTGGATAATGGATGAACGCTAGAAAAACGGGGGAGAGGAGGAAAAGGGGTGATTGGAGGTGGCCAAACAAATGGAGCTGCCGAATGAAGGGGGGGATAAAGAGTGAGAAAGAACTGAAGGATGAATGATGAAAGGAAAAAGAAGACACAAAGTCTAACAAGAACTGTGCAGCCAGACTGAAGATTTCAGACTGTATGTAGGCAAGTAGGGAAACCCTGTGATAGATTTAGCTTTCAATGGATTATGTTACCAGCGTGGCGTCTAGGGATGAGGACGATGTTATCTCAGGCAATTTTAGACTGGCATCAGAAAAGATTAAAAAGTAAATCTACTTAATCATTAAATAATCTTTTTTTTTCCCCTTTCCTGATAAATTGACTGGGGAAGCGTGCAACCATGCCGGTTTTTATTTCCTTGGATGCTCGGCGGTTGTTAGAGGATCGGTCCCGAAGAGGGGATGTGTGTGTGTGTGTGTGTGTGTTTTTGGTGGTGGGAGGGGGTATTCAATAACGCGACGAAGAAAAATACGTGACTTCACTTCGATTGCCGTTGTGGTGAGTGTCTGGAAGGTGGATATCAGGCAGGTAGTTGCTGGGGGGAAATGTAACAGATGTCTCCTAACTTTCAACTTGTCCCTGGTGTTGCTTTTTTCATGGGCTCCAGGTCAGAAGAAATCCACCCCAGGGTAGTTCAAGGGAAGGGAAATAACAAGGAATGGGCGTCTGGGGACAGAAACAATGTTTGCATCCACTGTAATCATCTGCGAAATGGTTGGTTGCTTCGGTAATTTGCATAATACCATTCTGACACATTTACTTCAGTCATCAATCACCGTCGGGAAGGCTCCTTTCTATTTTCTGTCTCTGTGTGTCTTGTGTTTATCTGGCCAAGCAAAAAAAAAAAAAAAGAAAGATTGATTTCTCATTGTTTCTGCCCTTCTTGTTCAACAAATATGAATTTTGCAAATGATGAAATAGCAAGGAGACTAATAAGCAGAAGACAATATGCGCGGCTTCGGTCTGTCTTTCATTTTTAATGAGTTGTATATTCCCCCCCAAAACAAGAAAAAAAAAAGTACGTCAGTGTAATAGAGCTTCATGATTTACAGTTGACTGCAAGTGTCTGATGCAGGTTAAGTTAGAAATGTTTTTTTGTTCTACATTTGATAATGGACTTCCTCACCAGTGCGGGCGATGATAGGGGAAGTAAAAAAAAACAACACTCAGATTTATCTACCGTTGGTCCCTTCAGATGCCATTTATTTTATTTTCTTTCCCCCTCCTGACAAATTGGTTGCAAGCCATCATTTGCAATGATTGAATTGAGACATTTGCAATTAAGGCTTGCATGATGATCTTTGGGGGGGGGGGGGGGGGGAGGTGGGGTTAGAAGTGTCAAGATTTTGGAACAACCTGGGTGAAGGGATTGCCTCTCTGGAGTGGTGGGTGAGGAGGGGAGGGGGGTCTGTTACATTTTGAATCCGAATGCAAATTTTAAAATGCACATTTGCAGGGGAAGAAAGTCCTCGGATGACAGGCGATGTTTGCAATTGCAGCCATTGCAGACGCCAGGTAATGAGTCTCCCAATGATTCCCAGTGATTCGAAAATCACCATCCCCAGTCGACATGGGGCATTTTTCCCCCCCTCTCAAGTTGTTATCCTGGCTCCGGTTAATTTTAAATTGCTAGGCCCTTCACCTTGCTGCATCGCTTGGTAGAAAGCTACTGTGGTGAAAATTAAGGACTTGATCCTCTCATTGGATAAACTTCCAGCCAAAATACAACAGTAAACATGGTGAGTTCACTAGCAAGCTGCTCATCATGTAAAAAAAAAAACTCCCAAAGTGCCTCATTTTATTACCTACTAACAAACCTGAATTTTACAATGATGCTACCTAATTAGAGATGAATCAATTAGCCAATAAAAATGACTGTCTGTGGCTTTCATGGAATTGTGGTATATCGGAGATTTTTTCTTTGGAAAGCAGAAGATGACTGAAAGCCTTTTTAATGTCTGAATTATCATGGCATTTGGCAGGGATCAGAGTTAACATGAAACCGGGACACATCCAGTTGATGTTGTGTTTTGTCTCTGCAGTTATTCCTGGCCAGTTATTATGGCCACTTATGTTTGAAAACAGCCATCAGTAAGGCTACAGATACAACAGTGACAACCAATTTGTGCTTCTGGGTAGCTGGGGAAAAGGAAAGAGTGAAGAGAGAAATATAGAAAATAGGTGCAGGAGTAGGCCATTCGGCCCTTCAAGCCAGCACCACCATTCGATATGATCATGGGTGATCATCCAAATTCAATATCCCGTTCTTGCTTTCTCCCCATATCCCTTGATTCCCTCAGCCCAAGGAGCTAAATCTAGCTCTCTCTTGAAAACATCCATTGAATTGGCCTCCACTGCCTTCTGTGGCTGAGAATTCCACAGATTCACAAAGAGAGAAGAGAGGAAAGTGGAATAAATCATAGATATGTTGGGGAGATGAAACCCCTTCTGGGAGAATTTTGGCTTATTAAGGACCTGCTTCCACCTATCTTTCCACCACCACCATGCACAAGAAGTGCAAGAAGCAACAAGACAGACACCATTGTATGCAGAGGCCGAGACGTGTGTTCAGCTCTGGCTGAACCACTTCTAATCTTGTGTGTGGACTCGATAAGAAGAAGAATATGGCTGTGTGAACTCAGTACAATTTAGTTTAATTGTCACGTGTACCGAGGTACAGTGAAAAGCTTTTGTTGTGTGCTAGCCAGTCAGCAGAACGACAATACTGAACTGAACCCTCCCGCTGCAGGTGATGTTTGCATCTATGGCCTTCATGGAGAACCGCACTGATTGGTCACTGTTGTTGACACTTGCTCAGTGTGAAGCAGATGTGGACAAACTTCTCTCTCCCACGACAGTTCTGCAGCATCCTCTCTCGCTGCTCCCCCTCCATGCTATGTCTTTCGTTTCCCTTTCCCCTGACTCTCAGTCGGAAGAAGGGTCTCGACCCGAAACGTCACCTATTCCTTTTCAGAGATGCTGTCTGACCCGATGAGTTATTCCAGCATTTTGTGTCTATCTCTGCTGTAAAATAGGGGCAGGACAAACTTTCCACACAATATCATTCAGCAGAAATTCCCATAAGACGTTTCAATTTCAAACAAATCAATGATTTATTCCAAACCGATTAATTTTTTCCTCTGCCCTATTCAAGTTTACATTATGGTTCAGTAGACTTGCTTATAAATATGCTGAGTGTGAATAACCTCTTTTATTAATATTAGGAAAATGGATTTCTCCATCAAGGCTCAGAAAACATCCAATCTACCTTGCTAATATCGAAAACATCCTTGCACTGTGTGAAACCCAGTCACTCTCATCAGGAGAGATGGCCATAAAATGGCATCAGGAATATTACTATCGATCATAAGTGTGCCAGCAGGAAGGGGTACATGATCAATGTGATTACCACCAATGTCCAATACAGATCCATCAGAAGATCCGTACATGCAACACATGCAAAGTTGCCACCATGTGCAGCAAAGCATGCAGATCCAACAATGCATGCCACCACATGACTGACTGAGCCATGAGTATATTACAATAAAACCATGAGAACCAGCAATGCATGCACCAAATTCTTCAGAGTCCATAAAGCCATCAAAATGAGAAGAGTATAATATGAGAATATGAGTTAGATATACATTTGTTTTTAGGGCTAACGGAACCAAGGGACACGGGGAGAAAGCAGGAACGGGGTACTGATTTTGGACGATCAGCCATGAGCATATTGAATGGCGGTGCTGGCTCGAGGGGCCGAATGGCCTCCTCCTGCACCTATTTTCTACGTTTCTATGTTTCTAAGAGTATGGGAGTTGCGATGTTATGCCACAGTTGTACAAGACGTTGGTGTGGCTGCATTTGGAGTGTCGTGTTCAGTTTTGGTCACCCTGCTATAGGGAAGATGTTCGTAAGTCATAGGAGCAGAATTAGGCTATTTGGCCCATCAATTCTACTCTGCCGTTCGATCATGGCTGATCTACCTTTCACTCTCAACCCCATTCTCCTGCCTTCTCCCCATAACCCCTGACACCTTTACTGATCAAAAATCTAATCAAGAATGTTGTTAAGCAGGAAAAAACTCGTAGAAGATTTACGAAGATTTTGCCAGGACTGGCATGGTCTGAGCAATAGGGACAGAGCAAAGGTTGGACAGGCTATGACTTATGGAATGCATGAGGATGACCGGTGATATTATAGAGATGTAGAAGCTCACGCAGGGAATAGATTGGGTAGATACTCTGAGTCTTTTACCCAGAGTAGGGGAATCAAGAACCAGATGACATAGGTTTAAAATGAGAGGAGAAAGATTTAATAGGAACCTGAGAGGCAACTTTTTCACACACAGAGTGGTGGGTGTATGGAACGAGTTGCCAGAGAAGTGGCACGTTGGAGCAGCGGTAGAGTTGCTGCCATACAGCATTAGAGACCTGGGTTCGATCCTGACTACAGGTGCTATCTGTACGGTGTTTATACTTTCAACCTGTGACTGTGTGGGTTTTCTCCAGGTGCTCCGGTCTCCTCCCCCACTCCAAAGACTTACAGGTTTGTAGGTTAATTTGCTTATAACTAATTGCCATAAATGTGTTAGATAGTGCTAGTGTATAGGGTGATCATTGGTTGACATGGGCTCGGTGGGCCGAAGGGCCTGTTTCCATGCTGTATCTCTAAAAGTGTAAAGTCCATAGGAGGTAGTTGAGGCAGGTGCTATAACAACATTTAAGAGACATTTGTCCTGAACTAAGAGACTGGTTCATGGATAGGTAAGGTTTAGAAGGTTATGGGCCAAACATGGGCAGGTGGGACTAGTTTAGATGGCATCTTGGTCAGTGTGGGCAAGTTGGGCTGAAGGGCCTGTTTCCATGACTCTAAAATGGCCAAGGACTACATTGCATGCAGCCATAATGAGATCCCTACCTCGTGTTCATTTTACCGTTCATCATGCATTCCTATTTTCAAGGTAAAGCCAAAATCTGGCGTTAATTTACAAGAAGATCGACACAACAAGCTGGAGTAACTCAGTGGGACAGGCAGCATCGCTGGAGAGAAGGAATGGGCGACGTCTCGGGTCAAGACCCTTCTTCAGACTGTTTAGGGATAAGGGAAACGAGAGATATAGACGATGATGTGGAGAGATGAAGAACAATGAATGAAAGATGTGCAAAAAAGTAACGCTGATAGGGGATACAGCCAACTGTTTGTAGGGTGAAAATTAGAAGCTAGTGGGACTTGGATGGGGGAGGGATGGAGAGAGAGAGATACCGTGGCTACCTGAAGTGAGATAAATCAATATTCATACCACTGGGCTGTAAGCTGCCCAAGCGAAATATGAGATGCTGTTCCTCCAATTTGCTTTTAGCCTCACTCTGGCAATGGACAGAAAGGTCTGTGTAGGAATGGGAAGGAGAATTAAAGTCTCCGACAACCGGGACATCGGGTATGTTCGGGCGGGCTGAGCGAATTTACAAGAGCCTGTCTTTGAAGACATGTGGCGAGGTGATCCCACGACTTGAATGCAATAGCTGACAACTTGACTAGATTAGCTGAGGATTGATTAACATTCGATTGTTCCAAGGCATTGAACTACCTTGGCAGTTTTAATGCATTGATATTTTTTTCTTACAAGGAATAAAACATTTTTTTTAAATGGAACCTTGGCAAGAGTTGAATTCAAATGGAAGCCACCCAACTCTCACTGAGGCATTGGTGACAAGATCTGGTGAACAAAATGCAAAAATGTGGGCATCAGAGAGTTGGAAGTAAAATGTTTCTTATGCCACTCTTTAGCTGAATAAAGGGCAGGTACACTCACAGTATTATGATAATAATAATAATAATAATAATAGCATCTTTTATTGCCATTGCACATAAGCGCAACGAGATTTGGTATGCAGCTTCATAGAAACATAGAAACATAGAAAATAGGTGCAGGAGTAGGCCATTCGGCCCTTCGAGCCTGCACCGCCATTCCATATGATCATGGCTGATCATCCAACTCAGTATCCTGTACCTGCCGTCTCTCCATACCCCCTGATCCCTTTAGCCACAAGGGCCACATCTATCTCCCTCTTAAATATAGCCAATGAACTGGCCCCAACTACCTTCTGTGGCAGAGAATTCCAGAGATTCCCCACTCTCTGTGTGAAAAATTTTTTTTCTCATCTCAGTCCTAAAAGATTTTCCCCTTATCCTTAAACTGTGACCCCTTGTTCTGGACTTCCCCAACATCGGGAACAATCTTCCTGCATCTAGCCTGTCCTAGCCCTTAAGAATTTTGTAAGTTTCTATAAGATCCCCCCCTCAATCTTCTAAATTCTAGCGTGTACAAACCGAGTCTATCCAGTCTTTCTTCGTATGAAAGTCCTGCCATCCCAGGAATCAGCCTGGTGAACCTTCTCTGCACTCCCTCTATTGCAAGAATGTCTTTCCTCAGATTAGGAGACCAAAACTGTACGCAATACTCCAGGTGTGGTCTCACCAAGACCCTGTACAACTGCAGTAGAACCTCCCTGGTCCTATACTCAAATCCTTTTGCTATGAATGCTAACATACCATTCGCCTTCTTCACTGCATGTCAATCCGATGTCATAACTTAAATAACTAATAAAATTTAGATTAAGATATAGATAGCAATGTTGATAGCAGTGTTGATAGAAATATCACAATATCTCTTTTAGACAGGCACATGAATGAATGAATAAGTTTATTGGCCAAGTATTCACATACAAGGAATTTGCCCTGGTGCTCTGCCCACAGGTGACAACATGGCATACAGTGACAGTTAGGGATGACACGTAAACCATTAATAATAAAACATTATCGATTAAACATGGATAGTTTAGTTTAGTTTAGTTTATTGTCACGTGTACCAAGATAGAGTGAAAAGCTTTCTTTGCACGCTAACCAGTCAGTGGGATGACAATACATGATTACAATTGAGCCATCTACAGTGTACACATCCATGATTAAGGGAATAATGTGAATAACGTTTGGTGCAAGATAAAGCCAGTAAAATCTGACTAAAGATAATCCGATGGCCTCCGATGAGGTGGATAGTAGTTCAGGACTGCTCTATAGATGTGGTAGGATAGTTTGGTTGGGTAGGAGAGGGTTTTGTGGGATCTGGGTCAAAAACAGGCAGGTGTGACTGGTGTAGATGGGACATGTTAGTCAGCATGGGCAGGTTGGGCCCATTGGGGTTTTAAATGTTAGGTAATTATGTGTGTGTAGGAAGTGAGCTTGGGTATGAAACTCTATATTTTTTCAAAGCTCTGCTGTCAAAGTCCAGTCGTGGGTACTGACCAGATGCAAAATGTACTTCATGTACTTTGCGCTCAATTGCTTCCAGAGAAGGCGGTGAATAGAAGGGTAATCTAGCCATGATAGGTAGATTACTTGGCATTGACAGAACTGATGCAGGCCCTGACCCTCAATGTTGATCATCCCTCTGGCTCCACGGATGCTGCCTGACCTATTGAATTCTTCTAACAATTTGGTTTTCAACTAGATGTAATGTTAGGTTAAATGGAAGCTGTTTGAGTGGCACAGAATGATATCCAGAGAAAGGCCCATATGGATAGGTTAAAGACCAAGGAGTTTGTATGTTCTCCCCGTGACTGACGTGGGTTTTCTTCAAGATCTTCGGTCTCCTCCCACACTCCAAAGACCTGCGGGTTTGTAGGTTAATTGGCTTGGCTATTATATATGTAAAATTGCCCTTAGTGTGTGTAGGGTAGTGTTACTGTGCGGGGATCGCTGGTCGGTGCGGACTCGGTACGCCGAAGGGCCTGATTCCGCGCTGTATCTCAAAACAAAACTAAACAGAATTAAACAGAACTGAACTAAACTAACCCAACTTTTGCCTTCCCTCTTTCTCCTTGCCTATCCTGGAAGCCGTAAGGTCTCTAGGCTGTGGGTTTTGCCATACAAGGTAGTCAACAGCTCAACACTGTTCCCCATTGATCTAGCACAGGGTCACAAGGCAAATAAACTGGCCAAAACCCCAGATAAAAACAGGTCCGGCATGCTTAGGCCTCTCTGAGTCTCATTCCTCCTTGCCCTTCCGAACCCTGACACAAGCCAGATTGTCTGCATCTCACAAAGATACACAGAGCTAATTTTCCGCTTAATCAACTTAGATTAAAATTTAATTTGGAGATTCTATGCTTGTTTATGCTTGGGTGTAAATATGATGGTTATTACGGTTTTGATATTAACCAGGCCCCATTGCAGAAGTGTCCATGTCGCGGGGCTGGATACTGGAAGTATCCTGAGCTAATTCTGCTACCACCATCATCTATTGCCACAAGTGATGGCTCCCACTGATTGTCGCCGGAAGCTTACTTCCTTTTCAGGACGAACGATGTCAACATTTGAAACATGGTAGATACGTGACATTAAAATTACACAATGTTAGGCCAGTCCCTTCGACTCACTCTGTGCTGAATGCTTACATTCATAGTCCCGTCTTGATGCTTTTAATTACAAATTCAGTTTTTTTGGTTTAGTTTAGAGATATAGTGCAGAAGCAGGCCCTTCGGCCCACCGAGTCCGCGCCGACCAGCGATCCCCGCACACTTACAATTTGCAAATATACAAAACCAATCAGCCTACAAACCTGTACGTCTATGGAGTGTGGGAGGAAACCGGAGCTTCCCGGAGAAAACCCACGCAGGTCAAGTGGGAGAACGTACAAACTCCGTACAGACATGCACACGTGGTCAGGATCAAACCTGGGTCTCTGGCGTTATAAGGCGGCAACTCTACCCGTGCCGCACACAATGGTGCTCAGTTCTTCCTGGTTTGCTGCCTGCAATCATCCTTCATTGTGATCGGCTGCTCAGCCAAGGTGATGACCTTGCACCTGCTGGATGCTGGGGATTCATTTGAACTGATGCTTAACAAAAACCAAGATCAGGGACAGGGAATTCATGAGCGCCGAGGCACTTTTAAAGGTCAGTACTATGACCTACTGCTTCGCTACCGAGTGTAAATTCAGGGCCATTGTTGAGTTCATAAATTTTCAAATTGGAATTTTTGAGGGCATTACATTATCTATCTGTCTCGGGCAAGTATCTGGAGAATTCCACCTTTGTTGATCTACCAGAATGCTGCTGAATACTAATAAAAATATTTCTCTCTGAAGGTTGCACTTTGAGAGGCTAATAGTATTCTTTGGAAGGAGGGAAAAAGAATCCCGATATCATTTCCTTGACAGAAGACGTTTGAAATGACCAATTATATTGATCGTACCCACCTTCCCTCCCAAGGCACAGTTTCTCCCCATGTCGCACTCCATCGTACAACATGAGACAAGTGTGGCAATGGTTAACATTGCACTGCAGGCTCTGTCAAAACCACAAATCTATAAAACTGAATGTTACATCAATGCCAGGTGGGAATTCTAAGGCTGTGAACTAATCTGCAATTCAAATGATGGTCTGAAACATCTGAACTATGTTGAGATGTGTTTGGAGACTGTTTGGCTGCTTGGTTACCTTTTAACAATTTCGGTTAGAGTCATATAGTCATGCAGCATGAGAACAGACCCTTCGAACCAACTTGCCCACGCCGACCAACATTCTTCATGTACTTGCCTGCATTTGGCCTATCTATCTATCTATCTATCTATCTATCTATCTATCTATCTATCTATCTATCTATCTATCTATCTATCTATCTATCTATCTATCTATCTATCTATCTATCTATCTATTCCTATTCTTTCTTCTATCTATACACAACTAAAACTCTGATCTTGTCATCTTCCGGTTTGGCGGTCATTCTATTTGCGCAAAAACGGTTTGCATAAGCGCTACGATTTTGCATCAGTTCACTCACTGCCCTCCTATGCTGCAAGTCCACCAAGTTTCATTCCGATTGGTTGAATGTTGTCAAAGTTAGCGAGGTTTAAAAATCCTAAAAACCGCGCGTGCGCAGATCGATCTCTTCTCATGCCTTCCAGCGGCGCGCAGATTAGTCTCTTCCCCTGTCACTCCCCGGGACGGTCCGTCCCTTCCTGCGCTATCGGGTCTTTACAGGAGCTGAGGCAAGCCGGCGGAGGTTTCCAAACCTGACTTTCAGAGGGACCCCAAGCAGTCCCGCCCCAAGCAGCAGCCCAGCAGCGCGGCAATGTCGCCAAATGGAAGGCGGAGAGTCTGACAACGGGTGGTGAAAACCGCGCAGCACATCATCGGTGCCCCGCTCCCTGCCATGGATGCCCTCCACCGAAAACGGTGTCTGAGACGGGCTGGGAAGATCATCAAAGACCCCTCACACCCCAACCATGGACTGTTTGCCCTCCTCCCATCAGGGAGACGGTACAGGAGCCTCAGTTCACGTACTAGTAGGATGAGGAAAAGCTTCTACAATAATACAATTACATTGCTGAACTCGGAGTCCCGCCGATAGATTTCTCCGGCCCCTCCGTCCCCTTTGTTTAATTTTTCTGTATTTTTTTGATTATTCTGTATCTTCTCTCTTACTATTTTTTAAATTTCTTTATGTACAACTACTGACGCAAAACTGCATTTCGTTGTACTCATACTTGTATTTGTGCGGATGACATTAAAGGGGGAATAGAGGGATTGAATCGCGTCAGTTACAGGAGCTGAGGCATAGTGGGGGGATGGAGGTTTGATGGGGATAGAGGGGATAGGCGGGGGTAGGGTGGGAGAGGTGTTAGAGGGAGACCCGACTGAGGGTAGGGCCCCAAGCAGCCCAGCCCCAAGCAGCAGCCCAGCAGCCCAGCCCCAAGCAGCCCAGCCCCAAGCAGCAGCCCAGCAGCGCGGCAATGTCGCCAAATGGAAGGCGGAGAGTCTGATCCCGGCGGAGGAGAGCATCCAGCACCCGCTGTGAGTCCCAAACTCACTGCCATCGCAACGCACCGCAGCCCCACCCCTTTCCCCTCTGGTCCCCCTCGCTGGCTCCTGCCCCCTCCCCCGTGATACCCCCCCTCTTCCCCATGGCTCTGTTCTAATAACCATTGTGATAGTATCGACCTCAACCACCTCCTCCAGCATCTCGTTCTATGCACCTATCACGCTTTGTGTAAAAATGTTGCCCCTCGGGTTAAATCTTTCCCCCCTCACCTACACTACTGTGGTCGGACTTATTTCGAAGGGAGACGAGGCAGCCTACAGAGAGGAAGTCCTGAAGTTGACAACCTGGTGCTCAGAAAACAATCTGGCTCTGAACACCAGAAAACAAAAGAGCAGCATTGTCGACTTCAGAGAGATCAGCACCGACTTAGAGAGTGGGGGAGGAGAGGGCGAGTGTGTGGAGAGGGTCAACACCTTCCGGTAGGGAGGGGGTCCATATCGCTGCTGACATGGAGGGAGGGAGGGACACGACAGCGGTCATCAAGAAGGCTCAGCAGGGAGCACTTCCTGAGGTCCTCAGGGATGGATTTGGGGACCTGGACTCTAAGGGTGCTGTGAGACCTTCTACCGCTCGTCCATCGAGAGCCTGCTGACATACTGCATTACAGCATGGTATGGGAGGTGATAGCTGCACCATGGGGGGACAGGGATAGAGAGGCTTCAGAGGGTAACCAGGGTGGAGCGCAGAGGATCATTGGCTGCCCTCTCCCCCCCCTGATGGACATCTACACCTCCCGCTGCCTTAGGAGGGCAAAGAAGATCATCAAAGACAGCTCCCATCCTGCGTTTGGACTGTTCGACCTGCTGCCCTCTGGAAGGTGCTATAGGTGCATCAAATCCAGGACAAACAGACTCAGGGGGAGCTGAGCTGGGCCTGTGCAATTATATCTACTATAAATTCAAGTTCACGACAGGGACCCAACGGGTCCCACTTGGTCTAGTAATCGTATAAACCTATCCTATCCATGTACCTGTCTAAATGTTTAACCATTGTGATAGTATCGACCTCAACCACCTCCTCCAGCTGTCTCTTGTTTTTTGTGCTAAATTGTATGTATGCACTGAGTACGAGCAGCTTTCAGTTTCCCTGTACATGTATAAATCTTTCCCCCCTGGCATATCTTAAACCTATGCCCTCTGGTTCTCGATTCTACGACTGTCCAATGGTATCACAAACAACTACCATTTTTTTAGATCTGATCCAAACCTTTACTCGAAGAGCCAATGCTAGTTTAGTTTAGAGATACAGTGCTGAAACAGGCCCTTCGGTCCATCGACACTGGGCCGACCAGAGATCCCCGTACACGAGCACCATCCTAAACACACTCGGGGTCATTCATACTTTCACCAAAGCCAATGAACCTACAAACCTGCAGGTCTTTGGAGTGTGGGAGGAAACCAGAGCACCCGGAGAAAACCCAGGCAGGTCACGGGGAGAACGTGCAAACTCCGTCCAGACAGCACCCAGCAGTCAGGATGGAATCCGGGACTCTGACGCTGTGAGACAGCAAATCTACTGCTGCCCCACCGTAGCTCCCCAAATAACTTATATAAGTATGAAAGTGACTTTTTAAGTAACTAATTAATCTTTCGCAAGAAATATCTTGGCTACTTTTGAAAGGTCTCCAAATTTGTATCCAACGTGAACCTTCGGCAGAGCAAGTCCAGGATAAGCAGATTTCCTTCTATACCTGTTTTCTTTCACTCATTGCTAGATTACTAGCATCAGAAATTGCCTATTTTGGGTATTTTCTGGGAAACATAAGACGAATGTTGCACTGCAAAGCAATTCCAGGACTTTTTTTTATCAATTAATGTGTTTTTAAATTGTGGAGGACACAGGCGATGCCATATCTATTGTCGAGTGCTAATTTCCCTTCAACTGAGATTCAATAATATGGGTCTGAGATCTCACATAGGTCAGAATGGGGAAGGATCGTAAAATCCCTGCAGTGAAGTGGAATATTGCACCAGATGAGTTTTATAGAAATCTGGCAGCTTCATGTTTATTGTCACTTACACTCACTTTAAATCCATCTTCAAGTAATTGCTTAACTTTAAGTTCCTAAGCTTCAGTGTTGGGATTTGAACTCATGTCTCTGGATCATTGGTCTGGTTCTCTGGATGCTAATCGAGTACTTTAATACCTAACCTAAGAGTTGCTGGCAGGGGTACTTTGGGCCAAATGTCAGTCGGAAGAATAAATAGTCGTATAGAATAAGAACCTACTTGCCGTTCAGTGGTGCAGTGGTAGAGTTGCTGCCTTAGAGCTTTGCTGCCTTCCAGCGATGCTGCCTTATAGCGCCGGAGACTGTGGGTGATGTTTGTACGAAGTTTATGCATTCTCGCTGTGACCATGTAGGTTTTCTCCGGGTGCTCCGGTTTCCTACCACATTCCAAAGATGTACAGGTTTGTAGGTTAATTGGCTTTGGTAACAAAATAGTCTCTGGTTTGTGGGATAGTGTCTGGGGTGGTCACTGGTCAGCGTGGTCTCAGTGGGCTGAAAGGCCTGTTCCCGCGTTGTATCTCTCACGTCTAAACATTAGAATATAAGGAGTGCTTGATGTCTGAAGAAGGGTTCAGACACAAAACGTCACCTATTCCTATTCTCCAGAGATGCTGTCTGACCCACTTAGTTACTCCAGCATTTTGTGTCTATCTTCAGGTCTCTGCTACACTCTGCCTCGAAACTCCATGGACATTCAATAAGGTCAAGGAGCAACGGCCACAGGAGATGCAGCACCTGTCCCTATGCCTCCTCCTTCATCTCCATCCAGGGACCCCAGCAGCGCTTGCAGGTGAGACAGAGGTTCACATGCATCTCCTCCAGTTTCATTTCCTGCACTAGTTGCTCCCGATGTGGTCTCCTTTACACCGGCGAGTGAAAGCGTAGATTAGGCGACCGATTCGCTGAACACTTACGCATGGGTCCACCAATCCGAACCGAGCTCCAAGTTGGACCGATTCTTCTGGATCAGCCTGACACGAGGAACTTTGTTGTTAACAATAGAATAACAAATCCGAGTTAAGGAACATTTCAGAAGTGGTGTCGGGCAACGGCAACTTTAAATAAACGTGAAGTTGTGAACACAGAAGAAGAGAGATTGCAAAACTGCGACACTTGGAAGAAGACACTGTTCAAACGCACCGCTCTTTGCAAAGATGAGACATGGCATTATGCCCATGATCTGCCACACAGTCTCTGAAACGTCTTTAGCGAGAATCTAAATCTGGTTCCTGCCAGTCCAGCAGAGAATCACATCTGCTTTGGAAGGTCTGTCTTGTATATAAAAACCCCAAACATTCCTGCCGTGAAAGTGTGACTCCACTTCATTCTGTAATAAGTTGGTGGTTGGCTGTGTATCTGGGAGAGATTTCCAGTGGTAGATGGACTAATATTTTGCATTTCTCATTTGTTCGTATGTGCCTGGCGTCTGCATCCCATGGTGTGTGTTTTGTTTTAAATAGTTCCATCCATTTTCTCTGGCAGTCTTCTCAGTGGCTATTCATCTGACTCTTTGGTGGTCTGGTGGGTGTGCCCATAGAAGACTGGTGGCTTGCAGATGAGCTGCACCCAAGGCTGTGATGATTTAATGGTTTCATGATAAATATGTAGCGGTGCAGTTGGGGAATAGGAAGAGGGGTGGGGAGATTTTGATTAGGGCGGGGAGGCAAAATCAACAGGGACACGGTTTTTTGTTCCTCTTTTGCATCCAAATTCAGGTGGTATCTACCTGGTGCCTCCCTGGTGTTCTGGAGCTGAGCTTGCGTGCAATCTCTCCCACGTTTTTTCCTCGCCAGTCGAAATCTTGACGATGGAATTTGCTCATGTTTTAAATTATGGATGTTGGGTAGGGATTAGCAGCGTCACCACTTGGACCTCCCAAATCTCGAAGACCAAACAAGTCTGAATACTTGTCACTAACGATCTGCCTTGGTCGGCATGTGTGTATTTATGCATCAAAGTGTTGCAGGCAATTAGAAGAGAGAAAAAAAAATCTTTCCTTTCGTGGGGCTTGCCAGGACTAAATACTTCGCTAATGCTTAACTGTTTGAAACGTCTCCACTTCCAGAATTACCTCCATCAGATCTGGCAAAAGCAATGCGTTTGTACTGTCTGGGGCAGATGAACTGAATACCAAAGGCAGTAGATTGCAAGGGCGAAGGGACTCAGTCCCTGTCTGTCTGATCTCAGGTTTAAGCTGCTGGTGTGTTATTAAGCAATAATGAATGGGGAGGTATGCATTTGTTGTGGGTTTTTCACTATACCAGTGTGTGTTCTGGAATGGGGCAAGGCCAAGTGCCAAAATGTGTGTCGGTGCATGGAGCCCCATAATAAATATGCAGGGTGATGTTTTATTATTGCTACATTCAAATTACGGGTTTTCAGTTTTTACATTTTTTCTCGGTTGCACGCGGTAATTTTCCTGACTTAATACTCGTTTCACATTTTACTGCCCTGGAGCACAGGAGAAGAGAGAACTGAGACTAAACAGGCTTTGGGGTAACAAAGGAAAACGTAGGCGAGAGAAGGGCATTTAAGAAAGGAATTCTAAAGAATTTAAGAACAAGGAGTAAGCCATTTAGAACGGAGACGAGGAAACACTTTTTCGCACAGAGAGTGGTGAGTCTGTGGAATTCTCTGCCTCAGAGGGCGGTGGAGGCCGGTTCTCTGGATAGTTTCAAGAGAGAGCTAGATAGGGCTTTTAAAGATAGCAGAGTCAGGGGATATGGGGAGAAGGCAGGAACGGGGTACTGATTGGGGATGATCAGCCATGAAGACATTGAATGGCTGTGCTGGTTCGAAGGGCCGAATGGCCTACTCCTGCACCTATTGTCTATTGTCTATTGATTTCAGCTAGTGTGTCAAATTGCCAAGTGACCCACAGTGGCCCCAGACTGAAGGATTTTGTTTACCTGAGTTTGAGTATAGATTATTGTCGGGTGTACCGTAAGGTACAGTAAAAAGCTTTTGTTGCGTGCTAACCAGTCAGCGGAAAGACAATACATGATTACAATCGAACCATCCACAGTGTACAGATACAAGATAAAGGGAATAACATGAATAATGTTTTGTACAAGACAAAGCCAATAAAGTCAGATCAAAAATAGTCTGAGGGTCTCCAATGTGGCAGGTAGTAGTTCAGGACTGCTCTCTAGTTGTCGGAGGGATGGTTCAGTTGCCTGATAACAGTTGGGAAGAAACTATCCCTAAATCTGGAGGTGTGCGTTTTCACACTTCTATACCTTTTGACCCATGGGAGAGGGGAGAAGAGGAAGTGGTCGGGGTGTGACTCAGCCTTGATTATGCTGCTGGCCTTGCCGATGCAGCGTGAGGTATAAATGGAGACAATGGAAAGGAGGTAGGTTTGTGCGATGGTATGGGCTGCGTCCTTAACTCTCTGCAAGTTTTTGTGGTCTTGGATGGAGCTTTCCCCAAACCATGCTGATGCATCCCGATAAAATGTCTTCTATGCTCACCCACGAGTGTGTCACGGAAGTTCAATAGCCTTTTGCTATTAGAATTGTTCCTTTCTGAAGCTTTGCACGCCTGTTCCCATCATCTGTGAGATTAAGCATCAACTCATCGCCACACTGACCGGAGACATAGACATAGAAACATAGACATAGAATCATGGAAAATAGGTCCTTCGAGACAGCAGCGCCATTCAATATGATCTTGGCTGAACATCCAAAATCAGTATCCTGTTCTAGCTTTTCCCCCATATCTCTTGATTCCCTTAGCTCTAAGAGTGAAATCTAACGCGACATGTCAGAGCTACGGCAGTTCACCTTGTAACTTAGCATTGGCTTTGTTGCAGTTGGTGGTTAAATTGATGATCGTTGCTTCACACTGCGAGCGCTCTAGTGACGCTCTAGAGTGTTGTTATCGAGGTCCAGTGAGGATAGCGGAAGTCAAATGTAGAGTGGACCTCACAACTGTGGGATGGTGACGCAGCGATAGAGTCGCTGCCTCAAAGCGCTAGAGACCCGAGTTCGATCCTGACTACGGGTGCTGTCTGTACGGAGTTTGTACGTTCTCCCCGTGACCTGTGTGGGGTTTTCCCTGGGTGCTGCAGTTTCCTCCCACACTCCAAAGATGTACAGGTTTGTAGGTTAATTGGCTTCGGTAAAGATTGTAAATTGTTCCTAGTGTCAATGTACGGGGACCGCTGGTCAGCTCGGATTCGTTGGGCCGAAGGACCTGTTTCCACGCTGTTTCTCTAAATTAAACTAAATTATTTGGTGCTGAAACATGGTCTGCTGCACCACCTCAGAACACAATTAAAAAAATATATTATAGTCAGTTTAGGCCAGCTAGAAACAAGTGAATGGACTGGTCAAGATTTAGGATGGTCTTCCGAGTAGAATTACATAAGAAAACACCTTTGTCATGTTAATATTCATTTGAAAATTGCAATTTTCTGCTTTGGACCTATTTCTTGTGTAGTTCTTATTTGTCAACTGGGGTGGGAGATTGCAACCTTCACGTGGTCCGCCCTGTTTCGACGAATGCAATCAACCCGGCGTGCACAATCAAATAAGATCAAATAGAACAAGTTGTCCTGCAACTTTAGGCTGTGCATGCCATACGCAAGAAGAAGAGAAGATTGGTCAACTTTCGACACAAAACTATAGCACCAAGGAGCATTGTAATTCAACGTAATCTTTTAGACAATCTTGTTCTTTTTCTTTCCTAACTTCGCTCTAATTATGCTCCATTCATTCATGTTATTTTTTCCCATTGATATTTCAACCCTATCACCAAGTATCAGGGGGAAATGTTGCGAGGAAATAATTAGCAGATTGGTCAATGGAGGAATGAATGAGACCTTGAGATATTTCATTGGGTATATAATCAGAGGCCGTGTCCCTAGTATGAAATCTAGAACTACGAAGGGTCTCGGCCCGAAATGTCACCTATTCCTTTTCTCCAGAGATGCCGCCTGACCTGCTGAGCCTTTTTAATCTGCAAGCTTTAATCAGAGATCAACAACATCAGAAATGGCCACAGCTTCTGATGCTAATTCTAATGCTAATTCTAATGTAAATGTAGAAAAAAACATCCCATCAACAGAAGCAAATTTTGATACTCCACCATTTTGTGTCTATCGTCGGTGTAAACCAGCATCTGCAGCTCCTTCCTACACATCAATGAGTACAGTTGTCCCATTAGGGTTTGAGATGTGGAGTTTCAGTTATAAGCATATTGAAATCAGGATATATTGTTGAGGCTTGTGGAGAATCAAGGACAACAGGGAGCAGACAGGAAAATGTCGGGGCCAAAATGCTATCAGCCTTGATCGTGTTGAACAGTGTAGGTGACTTGAGGGGGTGTAATTGCTCCATATGTTGATGCCCTTACATGAGAAGAGGTGGAAAGGCAGTGAAGAGCTTAACAGGAAGAGCTTAAAAACCGACTGAGCTCCCGCTCAGATACTACTCGATTTAACGAGGTTGGGACATTAATGATATCAAGTTGCTTTTTACTTCAGCTTAAATATAGGTATCAGCTGGTAAAAAGGTATCAACTCCTTTAAAACAAAAATAAAGAAAAATGTTAAAAGGATCATTATAATCCTTTGATTCTTTCTCTGCTCCGACTGATAGCATTTTCATCAAATCGTGTCTTGTTAGTGACTTCAGAGAAGTCTATATCATAAAAGGAATTAACATTTAAAAAAAAACCCAGCTCACTGTGCTCCATACAGGTTCCACGGGCTTCTCTTATAATAAAAGAAACCATTAGCTCCTGTCAAGGAACTGAAAACTAGAGATTATTATTGAAACAGGAAAGAAATGATAATGTCAATTCTGGCTGCAAAGATATAAAATATTACATTTAATAAATATACAGACCATCTGAGAATTGGCAGCTAGTTTTTACTTGTAAATGCAAAATAAAGAAAACTAAAATAAAAAAAAAAAAATCCTTTGGAAAATGAAATGAAAGGAAAGAAGAAAATAAGACAATTCCTTCTTTGAAGCTGGCATGCAAATGTTTTGGAAATCATCAACTTTAAACAGCTATTACTAGCGAATATGAATTTATTTAATGAAAGAGATACGCATGGGTTATTGGGCTGGGGATGATAGGAACTATGTTTCAGCGATGCCCCTTGATCTTACAACATATTCTTTGAATTGGGTGGGAGAGTAGTTGCACCCAAGGCAGGAGACAAGTGAGACATTGACTGACTGACCCTGCAGTAGTAAATGCTTTAAAAAAAACACACAATTTTAAAATATATATTAAAAAAAATTTTTAAAGTGTGTTTTTTTAAAGCATACACGCACACACACATATATATATATATATGCATATACACACACACACACACACACACACACACACACACACACACACATACACACACACACACACATATACACACACATACACACACACACACACACACACACACACATTTATATATATAAAATATATCTATTATTATATAAGAATCTGTGGCTATTATATAAAGCTGCCGCCTGCCGACCGTCCGTCCGGCTGCCGACTGCCTTTCTGCCTTTTGATTCGCTGCTCCTTCCTATCAGCATCCAACACACTTCAAAACAAAGTTGCAAGACAGGAACACTGAACTTTTCACCTCAATGGGATATCACAGCAAGTGCTTCAACAGGAGGGGGAGGGCCAATTGGTATTGCAATTGGAACTGCTGCAGCAGGCAGGGAGGTGCAATTTGATTTTTTTTTAAATCCACTGCTGAGGGAGGCAGGGGATTGCTGGAATCTTACATTTGTGAACGGGTTCAGTTCCGTTGGAGGAGACGAGTGCATGGTGGAATATTGGGTTGGGGGATCACACCATTGGGGGAGCAGACCCAACGGGTCCGCACTTGGTCTAGTATATATATAAATATATCCACGCATACACACACATACTGCATTTATTTACAGTGGGTGTGGGTTATACTCACACACACATACACACACATATATATATATATGGATGCAAACACACATATGTTTGTTTCAAAATAAAACTAAATCAAAATTATTTTACATCTTAATTGCATATATTTATTGTAAATATGTAAAGGTTGTGATATACATATATATATACACACACACATATATATATATATACATTTATATATATATGTATATCACAACCTTTATATATACACACACATGTATATATATGTATATATATACACACATATATATATGTGATATACATATATATATATATAATTGTATTATATATATATACATATATATATATATATATATATATATATATATACACACGTATATACATATATATATATATATATATATATATATCTATATACACATATACACATATATATATACACACACACAAAATATATATATATTGTGAAATAAAATTGATGCAAAGAGTTAATGTATTTTCTTGCCATAACATGCTTGGAGGTGTCTTGAAACTGCAAAAGGCATTATTCAAATATCTATTTTTTTAATCTTTATCATATAGATATTTCATATCAGGGAAGAAATTGTGAAGAAAGAATGGAGTAGATGGGGAAGGCAATTGGAAGAATATGTTGATGGTGGGGAAATTAAGATCAACCAAAAAAAAAGAAGGTACATTATTGGATCTAATAGATCTCTATTATTTTATTATATGCTTTACAAAATTACAATGAACAATGCACCAAATACAACAGAAATGCATTCAAATTAAATACTTCACTGTATTGTAAATTCCATATATGTTATCCCACTGAAGCAGGTTAATTGTGGAACGTTTCTGTATTATTTCCCTGCACTGTGTTTCTGTTAGACAAGAGATATCCTTTCACACGCCGACAAAAGATGTTTCATCCCCATTCTTCCTTTGCTCTTGAGAATTATATCAAATGAACCTATGGTGATGTGGGCGATACTTGACATGTATAGTGACTGTAAAGATGCTCACAAAGTGAACGACTGCTGAATTAAGTGTCAACTCGGTGGGAGTGGAGCTAACACAGAGTGCCGGGGTGGATGAAACTTTCCATTCCTAACGGGCAGCAGGAGTGTTTGTATCACAATCTATATAACGCTGTTACCAACATTTTCTTTTACAACTTAAATATGAAAATACAATCCCCAACTAGCTGAGTGAGCACCTGATTTTTTGTTTTAGACCATCTTTGTGGAATATTTGGTTCAGTGACTGTGATTCTGTTCACTGACTATTGGGGCATTGTCTCAATTGCCACGATTACAATCAGGCTCCTAGTATATCGGTGTAATGCCATAGTCACGACCATGACATGCATCCCTTTCTCTCTGAAGTGAGACACAAAAAGCTGGGACAGCATCTCTGGAGAAACGTCACCTGTTCTTTTTCTCCAGAGATGCTGTCTGACCCGCCGAATTACTCCAGTATTGAGTGTCCTTCTTCAGTTTAAACCAGCATCTGGAGCTCCTTCCTACGCCTATCCATATAGTCGTGTAGTGTGCACAATATGGCAACAAACCATTTTGATGATGGCGTCAGTATTGCATGTAAATCTTCCATTCTACTGTGAGTCTTTCAATGACCTTTTCTCCCATATACGTATGATCTGTGTCCTTTTGAAAACATCTGTACCTGACCCCTGCTGTTACGTTATACATGAGATGTGATCACCCATTCATGTTGTAGTTTGCCTCTGAAACTTGGTTCCTTAGAAATCATTGGATCTGGGGCTTGGACGTGGAATTCACCATGTGAAGGATGATGCAGCAACACTACCTGCTGCACTACACTGCCATGAAAAGTGCCTCTCTCTCAAGATTGTGTAGGAAGGAACTGCAGATGCTGGTGTAAACACCAAAGATAAACGCAAAATGCTGGCGTAACTCAGCGGGACAGGCAGCATCTCTGGAGACGGAATGGGTGATGTTTCGGGTTGAGACCCTTCTTCAGACTGTCTCTCTCAAGACTTCTGGTCTTCTTGGGTTTGGTGCATGTTGCTTTAGCTGAAATAGAAGTATGGTTTGATATTGGTATCGATTTATCATTGTCACGTGTGGCAAGAGACTGCGGAAGGCGTTGTTTTGCCTGCTACTCAGACAAAACCGTACCACGCACGAGTGTATCAGTGTAACTCATGCAGCGAGGACGTCTAAAGAAGGGTCTCGACCCAAAATGTCACCTGCACCGTTCCTCCAGAGATGCTGCCTGGCCCGCTGAGTTACCCCAACGTTTCCATGTCTATCTCTATCCGGGCAAGGACCAGTTTATCATCGAGTGACTGGAAACTCAACGGTTCCTGTAAACTACGCTTCCCAGTTCTGCCTCTGATGATAATGAAGCATCCACTAGAACCAGGGCAAGAGCTTGTTATATCGAGAGATTTGCTATAACGAGCTGGTACAGCGCTCTCCTCTTCCCTGTCCCTAGGCTGAGATGTAAATGAGGTATTACAGTGTGATTACATTTTCGCGTCTAATGTTCAGATTTCCAGTCCAAGGGTAGAATAATTCCATCGGAGCGGAGCCAGCGCGTAAAGCCATCAAAAGAGGATACTGTGTCTTTAAAGGCAACGCCAACACATTCGCATATTTAGATAATGTTTGTGGTAGTAATGATCTGGGCCGCGGGAACACCTGCTGTTTGTGAGTGTGTATAATGAAGCGATGTAAAGAATGCTTCAGAGGAGACACGTAGACACAGGGACACGCGGCAGAGCACATCTCTACACTTGTTATTTGAACATGACGAGGGACTGGGAGAAGAAAAGACACTCCTCACAATTCCTGTGGGGATTCAGCGACATTGCCTCTTGAATATTTCACAACGTTTTTCCATGTCATATAACAGCTCTGTGCAGCTGTCCCACAGTTCAAAGACATGTTATATCAGGAGTAGGACAGCACACACTGAGTTTATTCTCTCTGCAAAAAAAAAAAAAAAAAAAAAAAAAAAAAAAACAATTTACCAGCACTTGTCATATTACCTTTTTTCCTTTCTTCACATCTTATAAGGTCTGACTATGAACTGTTTTTCAGCAAATTCTTCAGTATGTATACTCCCAGGGCACTAGTTTTGGTGCAGTCGGCTAGCAGGAACTTTTTCCCTTGGTCAATTTGATCCAGAGGTCAGTCTAACTAGCCAGTGAGCTGGATAAAGCCAATCCAAGTTGATTGAGGGAACAGCACCTTCCACCTTCCCTGGGCATTGCTGAGTGTAAAAGGCTCCATTAAAACACATTTAGGAAACATTTTCTGGTGCCAAGCCTCAAATTGTACAAGGCCTGGGTAGAGTGGATGTGGAGAGGATGTTTCCACTAGATCATAAGGCCTCATGATCCATGTGTGTTTTTAGTTTGGTTTCGAGATACAGTGCGGAAACATGCCCTTCTGCCCACCAGCAAGACGATCCTACACTACACACACTAGGGACAATTTACACTTATACCAAGCCAATTCACACGAGGGACAATTTACACTTTTACCAAGCCAATTTACCTACTTACCTACATACCTGCACGTCTTTGGAGTATGGGAACAAACTCCGTACAGACAGCATCCGTGGTCGGGATCGAACCTGGGTCTCCGGCGCTGCAAACGCTGTAAGGCAGCAGCTCTACCGCTGCGCCACCGTGTCCCCCTTTGCGGGAATGACTCACATATGAAACCGCAACATAACATAACGTAAGATTAGACCATAGAGCACCTTAAACATGCTCCAGCATTCAATTAGTTTGTGGATAAACTGGACTTTGTCACAACTTTACATCACTGCCCATTCTCCTTGTGTTTTGACTCACTTTTTTTTCTGAATATTATCAGGCAAATGAACCACCCTACCTCCAACTCGAAAGTGATCCTGAGCTACCATCTACCTCATTGGAGACCCTCAGACCATCTTTAATTGGAATTTGTGTATGAAGGAACTGCAGATGCTGATTTAAACCGAAGATAGAACTTGGTACTGATTGGGGATGATCAGCCATGAATGGCGGTGCTGGCTCGAAGGGCTGAATGGCCTACTCCTGCACCTATTGTCTATTGTCGATTGTCTGTAGACAGTAAAAGCTGGAGTAACTCAGCGGGACAGGCAGCATCTCTGGAGAGAAGGAATGGGTGACGTTTCAGGCCGAGATCCTTCTCCAGACACGACTTTCTTCTTCATTGCACTTTACTGCACATTATCTTACACTAAACGTTATTCCCTTTATCATGTATTTGGCAACTGTGGATGACTCGATTGTAATCCTGTATAGTCTTTGCCCTGAAACAAACACTGTACCTCGCCACACGTGACAATAAACTAAAACCAAACTAAACTAAACTTCAGATAGACACAAAAAGCTGGAGTAACTCAGCAGGCCAGACATCATCTCTGGAGAGAAGGAATGGGTGATGTTTCGGGTCGAGACCCTTCTTCAAAGTTCTTTTGAATGGTGGGCTTCTCTCTCTCTCTCTCTGCTGGACTCTGAATCCCTCTCACACACTGGATCCAGACACTCCGAAACCTGGACTCCATGTTTTAATCCGAGACTCTTCCCTCCCTCAACACTGGATCACGGACCTTCTCTCATATGGGTTTTTTTTCCAGCCCTCTCAGTCATGCCTTCCAACCCCTTCCCAAATGGAACCATTTTCTCTTTCCTGATTGCTGGTTCCCTCGTCTTCCACAGCACAATTCTTTTTTCCACCCCGCCCCCATCCAAGCATGCAATCTATCCCAAGATGACTGGGATAGAATGAACCAAAGGAGACAGATGCAGACCTGTATAGAATGTACTGGTTCAGATCTGGCAAGTAGAGATCTCACTTCCATGCAGAATTTAGAGGTATATTATGCTACCTGAGTGTTTAATCTCAGGGTGTCCACTGCCTCTGATATTGCTGTTTGCCCTCTCTATCATTGCCTTGTTTTAGTTTGAGTTTAGTTTATTGTCACGTGTACTGAGGTACAGTGAAAAGCTTTTGTTGCCTGCCAGCCAGCTAACGGAAAGACAATACATGATTACAATCGAGCCATTATGGTGTATAGATACATGATAAAGGGAATAATGTTTAGTGCCAGGAAGGTCTGATCGAAGATAGTCTGAGGGTCACCGATGAGGTGGATAGTAGTTCAGCACTGCTCTCTGGTTGTTGGTGGGATGGTTCAGTTGCCCGATAACAGCTGTGAAGAAACTGTCCCTGAATCTGGATGTATGCGTTTTCGCACTTCTGTACCTCTTGCCAGATGGGAGAGGGGAGAAGAGGGAGTGGCTGGGGTGCGGCTGGTCCTTGATTATGCTGCTGGCCTTGCCGAGTCAGCATGAGGCGTAAATGGAGTCAATGGAAGGGAGGTTGGTTTGTGTGATGGTCTGGGCTGCGTCCACAATTTCTTGCGGTCTTGGATGGAGCTGTTCCCAAACCAAACTGTGATGCATCCGGATAAAATGCTTTCTATTGGCCTGTGGGCTGGTATTATATAGTGTGTGGTGCTTTAGGGGTTAAACCGGCACTAATGTTGCCCAGGAGAACACACTTAACTCGGAATGGTGTGAGGGCACACTGAAATGTTTCTTTGATTGTGCGGGTCATGTTTGACGTTCCCTCGGCATTGCGATGCCAGCTGTCATGTCTGAACACAAACAAGCTGACGACACCGAAACCCTTTGGGAATAAAATTCTGAAAGGAAAAAAAAGAGCAACATACAGTTCATGGTAAGTCATGCCAGATTAGCAAAGAAAATATTCATCCAACCATCCCTGCGCATATGTGAAAATATGTTGGTCTCTACATTAGACGAAAGAAATGAGGACTGGAAAATTAACATAACTTGGTTTAGTTTAGTTTAGTTCAGAGATACGGGTCTTTCGGCCGACACATGCCGGGGACAATTTACAGAAGCCAATTGACCTACAAACCTGCACATCTTAGGAATGTGGGAGGAAACCGAAGCACCCGGAGAAAACCCACACAGGTCACGGGGGGAACGCACAAACTCCACACAGACAGTGCTCAATAGACAATAGACAATAGACAATGGGTGCAGGAGTAGGCCATTCGGCCCTTCGAGCCAGCACCACCATTCAACGTGATCATGGCTGATCATCCCCAATCAGTACCCCGTTCCTGCCTTCTCCCCATATATCCAGACTCCACTATCTTTAAGAGTCAGGGGATTATAGGGAGAAGGCAGGAACACAGTTCACTCGTAGTCAGATTTGAACCCGGGTCTCTGGCGCTACAAGACAGCAACTCTACCGCTGCGCCACTGTGCAACCAGTTAAGCTGTGGAATAATACAGGATTTTTCTTATGGTTTATACAGAATAAACTCCAGCACTCTGGGTCATCTTTTGTATCCATAGAAACATAGAAAATAGGTGCAGGAGTAGGCCATTCGACCCTTCGAGCCAGCACCGCCATTCAATATGATCATGGCTGATCATCCACAATCAGTATCCCGTTCCTGCTTTTTCCATAGAAACATAGAAAGTAGAAGTGTGTATTTCCGGAGATGTTGCCTGACCCACTGATCCGTTCTGGCACTCTGTGTCTACTTTTGTACCCATGTGCTCCTGAGATACTGCCTGACCCTACAACTTGTCTTGCACTGTGTTGAGCTTGTGGACTGTAGGAAGTACATTCATACTCCTGACTTGTACCTTGTGGATGTTGGAAAGGCTACGGGAGTGAGCCACTCGTCATAGGATGCCCAACCTCTAATATACAATTGGAGCCACACTGCTTATGTATGTGGCCGAGCTAGATGGTGTACGGCATGGTGATGATTGGGAACCTGACTTTGCTCCCCTGCCTTAATATTTATTTTGCCGCCTCAGTGCCATTGATGGTATATAAACTAAAAACAAAATTATATAGAACTGAGCAACACAGCGCCAGAGACAAGGGTTTGATCTTGACTACGGATGCTGCCTGTATGGAATTTGTACGTTCTCCCCGTGACCTGCGTGGGTTTTCTCTGGGTGCTCCGGTTTCCTCCCGCACTCCAAAGACGTACAGGTTTCAGGTGAATTTGTCTTTGGCAAAAAAAAATTGTAAATTGTCCCTTTTTTTGTAGGATAGTGCTAGTGTGTGGGCATCGCTGGTTGGCGCGGACTTGGTGGGCAGAAGGTTCTGTTTCTGCGGTGTAAACTAAACTACACAAAACTAAACTTAACATAAATTATTCCATCCGCTTTGACTTGCACTTCTCAAAACATTCAATGTTGACATGTTCGGCTCCACTGCAGACTGTAAAAAGTACCCCTGGCCCTCATTACATGCAACACCCTCTGTTTGCAATCCTCATACCATCAGCATCAACACATGACTGCCCCATTACTGTCTCATAGAAGCAGAGAGATTTATGACATGGAAGGCAGCCACTTGGCCCGCCATGTCCTAGCTGCCACATGACAGTGGAGAACATAGCGGAGTAAAACACCACGCCGTTAATGCTTTCTCTCTGAATGGGAGGTCCTGAAGACAGTCTGAACAGTTGAGTCTAGCTTTAAAGCCCTGTCCCACGGTACGAGTTCATTCCAAGAGCTCTCCCGAGTTTGCCCCGATTTGAACTCGGAGATTTACGGTAATGGCCGCTCGTCGGTACTCGGGGCTCTCGTGAACATTTTTAAACATGTTGAAAAATCTTCACGAGTCTTCCCGTGCTTGCGTGCCGTTAGCGAGTCTTCCCGAGTACCTGCCGTTAGCGTTACGAGCCGCTAAGAGACGTCCCCGAACTCCGACATACCCGCTACGTTCATTCTCCGTGCTTACCACGAGTTTGATTTTTTTAAAACTTGGGAGAGGACTTGAATGAACTTGTACCGTGGGACAGGGCTATTAGTTTAGTTTAGAGATACAGCGCTGAAACAGTGTCCCTCGGCCCACCGAGTCCGCACCGACCAGCGATCCTCGCACACTAACACTATCCTACACACACGAGGGACAATTCACATTTATACCAAGCCAATTAACCTACCAACCTGTACGTCTTTGGAGTGCGGGAGGAAACCGAAGATCTCGGAGAAAACCTACGCAGGTCACGGAGAGAATGTACAAACTCCATTCAGGCAGCACCCATAGTCAGGATTGAACCCGAGACTCTGGCCCTGTAAGGCAACAACTCTACTGCTGTGTCACTGTACCGCCACAATTTCATCCAATTCGGGTTTCCCATCCAATTCATTCAGCGGTTTCCACTCCCTTGGTGCCTCAAGACCATTCATTTCCACTTCAGAATTTCACCCGCCAGAGTTTTCATCTTTTTGTAGCAGGCGTTCAGCGGTGAGGGTCTTTCGATCCATCGAGTTCTTCGCGAATACTGTAAAATGACGTTTGTAAGAATAAAGGATGCGTTTGTGAGAACTTGAAGTGCTCGTGAATTCCAAATCCAACATTCCGAGCATCGAAGATAGACACACAATGCTGGAGGCAGCATCTCTGGAGTGAAGGAATGGGTGACGTTTTGGGTTGAGACCTTTCTTCAAACGCATAGCATCTATGGTTACTCACGTGTCAAAGGGAGAACTTCTGTGTGCATGTATGTGTGTTTGTGCGTGTGTATGTGTGCCTGAATGCCTGGATGCCTGTGTGTTTTTATATGGCCATATTTGTTCTCATGCATTTGTGCATGCATGCATGCATGTGCGTGTGTGCACGTGCATGTGCGTGTGTGCACGTGTACATGAGTGTGAGTGTAGGCTTGCATGTATCATGCCTATGACATTGCATGTTTTCATTCACGTGACACACAATAGTTAATTGCTCCATTAGCGCTCTAGAACCCAAGCAATGAGTTTGGGAAAGCATTAAGTCTGAAGAGACCATTACATGACTTTGTAGTTTGCTGGTGGCTTTGTTCATTGGGAAAGAGCATATCAGAAATGGGAACTGACAACAAATTTCGATTTGTCCTTGATCAGAAAACCCTGATGTGAAGTGTTCCTTCATAGTCACCCTCCTGACTCCACAATCCTGCCAGATTATTGATGAGACGGTGGAGAAAAAGCTACAAGATTGGTTACCATCTTAAGCAAATTAACACAATTTAAAACTCACGTTCCCCCGTAGAAATAATAGATAGGTTTTATTTTGTGCAGGAACGCAATCATTTTATTCATCAAGTCAAAGTCAAATTGAAATTTGTCTTGTTATTTCCGAGTTCTTCAATCTTTGGTTATTTTTACCTTGGGAGTTTGCTGCAGTCTCTGGCAAAACAATTTCATCTCTCAGCTGTTGTTTTTAACAGCGAGCATCAAAAATAATGGATCCTAATGTGTGAAAATGAAGCAAGGAAGGTTTTTGCTTCAGAACCCACCGGCCTCCACAGAGAACGCTGCCAAGTAGCGAGGCATAATGAAGTTGGGGATTAGACGCTGATGCTTGGAGAGGAACCGCTTGCGACCCTCTTCCCTCTGGATGGCACCAGGCATTTGGTGAGTTGGCATCCACCTCTTCAAGTGTTGCCCTTGACCCGACCGACTTCCTTTCAACTCTGCCCAAAGTCAGCCAAATGAACCACAGCTGGTTCCGGGCAAGACTGAAGCATCCGGGTGGATTGAAGCATGAAAATAACAAAGCAGTCGTGCTTCTTGGACCTGACCCCAAGCTTCTCACCTCCCCTCTGAGATCAGGAATGGGAGAAGCGAGCGATCGGGATGAAAGCCCAACTCCGATCGTGTCCAGTTCCTCCCTGCCACGTAATTAAACGCCTCGGATTCCCCCCTCTGCTTCTCGGACTCCTTTCAAAGTACTGTAGGGTATAGAGAAACAGGGGGGGGGCAGCCTCCCCCAGTAAACCATCATTCACCCCTCCCCTCCGCTCCCTACCCCTCCACCAGGCTTGCTGTAAGGCAGCTTGGCAGAAGGCGCGCAGTAGGACGTTGGAAGCAAGTCGAGGAGCAGTGATTGGGAAGGTGACGCTGGGCTCATTTAAGGAACAGCTGGGCGCCACTGCAGCGCCCAACCACTCAGGCTAGTAACGTGAAAACAAATGGGCCCAGTGCCTTCTTTGTTCAAGACGGTTCCTGCCTCCACAAACTTGGAGCCCTGGATTAAACTCTCGTGCTATTTTTAACTTGCAGTTCTTAAGAATAAGGGGTAGGCCATTTAGGACTGAGATGCGGAAAAGCACTTTTTCACCTTTAGAAGAGAAGGAATTCTCCGCCACAGAAGGCAGTGAAGGCCACTTCACTGGATGTTTTCAAAAGAGAGTTAGATACAGCTCTCAGGGCTAATGGAACCAAGGGACATGGGGAGGAAGCAGGAATGGAGTATTGATACAGGGATAATTGTTGGAATAAACCCAGAGCAAGGGTGGATATT
This sequence comes from Leucoraja erinaceus, assembly GCF_028641065.1. NCBI lineage: Eukaryota > Metazoa > Chordata > Chondrichthyes > Rajiformes > Rajidae > Leucoraja > Leucoraja erinaceus. The sequence continues at coordinate 8,728,360 of NC_073385.1, read as the reverse complement.
TGTCCTCATTTCACAAGAAATTGGAGCAGAATTGGGCCATTCAGCCCATCGACTCTGCTCTGACATTCAATGGCTGATCTATTTTTCCCTCTCTGCCCCATTCTCCCCGTAACCATTGTCGCCCTTTCTAATCAGAAACCTATCAATTTCCACTTTAAAAATACCAAATGACGGCCTCCACAGCCTTCTGTGGCAATGAATTCCATACATTCACCAGAAACATCCTCCCCACATGCATTCTTTCTCGGTCAATAGACAATAGACAATAGACAATAGTTGCAGGAATAGGACATTTGGCCCTTCGAGCCAGCACCGCCATTCAATGTGATCATGGCTGATCATCCCCAATCAGTACCCCGTTCCTGCCTTCTCCCCATATTCCCAGACTCTTTCATTATTCGGTCGGTTCAATGAGATCCCCACTCATTCTTCCAAAGTCCAGCGAGTACAGTCCCAGAGCCATCAAACACTTCCAGTACGTTAAACCTATTGTTCCCGGAATAATTCTCGTAAACCTCATCTTGGTGCACTCCGACGCCGACACACCCTTCCTCAGATAAGGAGCCCAAAGCTGCTCGCAGTGTTGCATCAACTGAGTGTGGCAATGCGGTTAACATATTAACATGTACATGCCACGCTCAATGCAGATAACAAAGGACGGGCACTGCTTCAGGTCCAGTTTCATTCCTCGAATTTTTGCTGTAACCCACATCAGGCTTCCCTAGAATTCACTGCCAAGCAGTCAAGAGTCAAGAGTGTTTTATTGTCATTTGTATCTTCGTCAGCGTCCTTTACGTGGCAACTATTTGCATACCTTGAATATGCAGGCAAAGAATTTCACTGTGACTTGTCACATGTGACAATAAAGTATTGATTAATTAATTCATTCATTCATTTGTATTCATTCATTCATATTTACAGAAATGGAACAATGAAATTCTTACTTGTAGCTGCACAACAAATTTGTAAACACAATACTCAATACATAATATAATACACATTTACAAAGTTCAATAAATTAAAAAATATATATAGTGCATCCAACAATGCCAGTGCAACCAAGGCTGTTCGTAGTTAGGAGTTTTGATGGAGTTCGTAGTGTTCAATAGGCTGATGGTCGCTGGGAAGAAGCTGGTCCTGAACCTGTACATTACAGTTTTCAGACTCATGTACCTTCTTCACGATGGCAGGAGTGAAATACCATATGCTCTGGTTTCCCAGAAACAAGTATATAGTGTTTGTTTAGTTGAGTTTAGTTTAGAGATATAGTGTGGAAACAGGCCCTTCGGCCCACTGAGTCCACACCGACTAGTAATCACCCTAACGCTAGTTCCATCCCACACAGCAGGGACAATGTGTACAGAAGCCAATTAACCTACAAACCTGCACGTCCTTGGGATGTGGGAGGAAACTGATGCCCCAGGCAAAACCCACACAGTCACGGGGAGCACGTACAAACTCCGTACAGACAGCACCCACAGTCAGTATCGAACCCAGGTCTCTGGCACTCTAAGGCAGCAACTCTACCGCTGCGCCCTAAGGTTGGCTTAATAATATAAATGAGGGATTGGCTAGCTCAATGGGTTATTAGTGTCACGGTTTATCATTCAGACCAGATTGATGAGATGAGATTGTGCCCTTCCTCCCGACTGTTAGAGACCTTCACAGACTGAGCTTTGTGGAATTTCAATGTGCTTCCTAGCAAGGTATGATTACAGTGATCTGCAGTTGAGAATACCTTCCAAACTCACTTTGCAAGCAGACAGGAAAGGTTGGCGTGAGGAATGGAGATTTCTCAGCGGTGCAGAAGAGATTTGATTTTCAGGTTGCTCGTTAAGGAGCCGGGCAGGAGATTTTCAAAAGCTTGGTCTTGGTAGAGGAATCACAACACAAGGAAGGCACAGTGGTGCAGTGGTAGAGTTGCTGCCTTACAGCGCCAGAGATCTGGGTTCGATCCTGACTACGGGTGCTCTCTGCACGGAGTTTGAACGTTCTCCGCGTGGGTTTTCTCCGGGTGCTCTGGTTTCCTCCCACACTCCAAAGATGTACAGGTTTGTAGGTTAATCGGCTTCGTTAAGCTGTAAAAAAATGTCCTGAGTGTGTGTTCTCCTTTTTCTCCAGAGTTGCTGCCTGACTCGCTGAGTCACTCCAGCAGTTTGTGTCTATCTTTGGTATAAACCAGCATTGAAACATAGAAACATAGAAAATAGGTACAGGAGTAGGCCATTCGGCCCTTTGAGCCTGCACCGCCATTCAATATGATCATGGTTGATCATCCAACTCAGTATCCTGTACCTGCCTTCTCTCCATACCCCCTGATCCCTTTAGCCACAAGGGCCACATCTAACTCCCTCTTAAATATAGCCAATGACTGGCCTCAACTACCTTCTGTGGCAGAGAGTTCCAGAGATTCACCACTCTCTGTGTGAAAAATGTTTTTCTCATCTCGGTCCAAAAGGATTTCCCCTTTATCCTTAAACTATGACCCCTTGTTCTGGACTTCCCCAACATCTGGAACAATCTTCCTGCATCTAGCCTGTCCAACCCCTTAAGAATTTTGTAAGTTTCTGTAAGAGCCCCCCTCAATCTTCTAAATTCTAGCGAGTACAAGCCGAGTCTATCCAGTCTTTCTTCATATGAAAGTCCTGACATCCCAGGAATCAGTCTGGTGAACCTTCTCTGTACTCCCTCTGTGGCATCTGCAGTTCCTTTCCATATGAGCAGTCCGAAGATTTTATGATTTGAATGATTCAAGTGTCAAGAATGCTGGTGAATTGAAGATTCCAGGAGAGATCTTGAAACAATAACAATATGTTCATCATAGTGAATCTGGCACTTTCACCATTTTATTGTACTGGATCACAGCTCTGTATTACAATGCTCAAGATAGATACAAAGTGCTGGAGTAATTCAGCGGGTCAGGCAGCGGGTCAGGAGAGAAGGAACAAGTGATGTTTCAGGTTGAAACCATTCTTCAGATGCTATTACATTCTCCCCAGGAGCGCAGACCCTTCAAGAATATCATCTTCCTCTCCTCAGGCATATTTACTACCTCTCTTTATGTCATTAAAAGTAACAGACCTATCAAACAATCCATAACTATGGATTAAACACAAAATGCTGGAGTAACTCAGTGGGACAGGCAGCAACTCTGGAGAGAAGGAATGGGTGACGTTTCAGGTCGAGACCCTTGAGTTGACTCTCAGACTGAAGAATGTTCTCCACCCGAAACGCCACCCATTTCTTCTTTCCAGAGATGCTGCCTGTCCCGCTGAGTTACTCCAGCATGTTGTGTCTATCTTTGGTGCAGGCCAGCACCTGCAGTTCCCACCCACACAATCCATTACTATGCCACAAAACGCTGGCGGGACAGGCAGCATCTCCGGAGAAAATCGTTCAAGGTCATGACCCTTCTTCCGACTCAGTCTCGATCAGAAACGTCACCTCTCCATTTTATCCAGAGATGCTGCCTGACCCGCTGAGTTACTCCAGCATTTTGTGTATAAACCCGCATGTGTAGTTCCTATATAAATCTTGACTGTGCTTTCCCTCCTGGCTGTAAGCTGTGCTGAAAATATTGTTAGTTTTTGAATTTTATTGCTTATATTATTTCTTGAACAATAGAAACAGCTGATCTATAATAACTAGGGTGCATGTTTCACACCAAAGTTTTATATAGCAACCCCTTCTGCGCACTGTGACATACGTTTGGACGGATGTCAAGTAACCGTTGGTAAGATCTACATATGTTGCTGTGTTTATTTTCCCCATTCTCTTTTGTTTTGGGAATTATCTAACCCTTTACGTTTCATCAGCTTCTCGTGAAACTGCTTGGAACGTTTCACTGCCTTGGTTGGTTGTGGAAATCTGAACTCAGCAAACTGGAGGATTCATCTGACTCAAATGGGCTGCCCCACTGTACGAGCTAATTCACAAGCTCTCCCGAGTTTGCCCTGATTCGAACTCGGAGAATTACGGTAATGGCCGCTCATAGGTACTCAGGGCTCTGGTGGACATTTTTCAACATGTTGAAAAACCTTCACGAGTCTTCCCGAGCTTACCGCGTTTCCCGAGTACCTGCCGTTAGCGTTACGAGCCGCTAAGAGACGTCCCGAGCTCCTACGTACCCGCTACGTACATTCTACGTACTAACCACGAGTTTGATTTTTTTTTTTAAACTCGGGAGAGCTCTTGAATTAGCTTGTACAGTGGGACGGCCCCATCACTTTGCCTTTCAATAGTTCCAATGGTTTATTTACTATCACCTGTACCAAGGTACAGTGTCATAGAGTCAGAGTGTGGAACCAGGCCCTTCGGCCCAACTTACCCACACCAACAACACGTCCCAGCAACGTGAGTCCTACTTGCTGCGTTGGGCCCATATCATATCCCTCATAACCCATCCTATCCATGTACCAAGGATAGCAAGAGCTCCTGGCTCGAAGGGCCGAATGGCCTCCTTCTTCACCTCTTTTCTATGTTTACCTGTATAATTGCTTCTTAAATGTTGCGATAGACCCGACCTCAACTACCTCCTCTGGCAGCTCGTTCCACACACCCACAACACTTTTTTTTTGTATACAGCTCAGCATGACTACATAGACACAAGCCCATGGTCAGTACAGAATGCACAGAACAGCCCACTGAGTCCATATGCAAGAGATGCCATGTTGGTGCCATCTTACAGTCCCAGCTGTAGCTGGCCATGAAGGTCCATTGCAGACGTCGCCTCCATTCCGATTGTCCCGTGAACCATCCCCAATCAATAACTCATAGAAACATAGAATGCCCGCACACTAACACTATCCCACACCCACTAGGGACAATTTACATTTATACCAAGCCAATTAACCTACAAACCGGTACGTCTTTGGAGTGTGGGAGGTAACCGAAGGTCTGGGATAAAACCCACGCAGGTCATGGGGAGAATTTACAAACTCCGTACAGACAGCACCCGTAGTCGGGATCGAACCCGGGTCTCTGGCGGTGCAAATGCAGCAACTCTACCGCGTGTGCCACCACCGGTTCATCTTACCTAGAGCTTGGTCCAGCATTCGCTGCCATCTCCCTCCAACCTCCTCTCCACCACCTCCCTCTCCGGGCCGGTTCCCGGTTCCTGCCGTTGAGATTCAGCCGCGGCTCGCCGTTGGAGCCTGGTAGGTTGTAATTCCGAATCGAGGCACATTAGGGAAAAAGTAACACCCTTACCCTAGTGCTACTGACTGGCCCACTCCAGGGTCAGGGCAATGTGCTGTGGGAGGCAGGTGCAACCTATGTACAAGATCCCAGGGGAAAGGTCTACCAATCCCATCAAACCTGGTAAGCACAGATTTACGAGTTCACAAGTTATAGGTGTGCAATTAGGCCATTCGGCCCATCGAGTCTACCCCTTCATTCAATCATGAGTGACCTCTGCCCCCTGATCCCATTTACCTGCCTTCTCCCCATAACCCTTGACACCCGTTCTAATCAAGAATTTGTCTATCTCTGCCTTAAAAATATCCACTGACTTGGCCTCCACAGCCCTCTGTGGCAATGGGTTCCACAGACTAACTACCCTCTGACTAAAGAATTTCCTCCTCATCTCCATTCTAAAAGAGCGCCCTTTAACTCTGAGACTATGACCTCTGGTCCTAGACTCTCCCACCAGTGGAAACATTTTCTCCACATCCACTCTATCTATGCCTTTCATATAAA
>NC_073385.1:8617663-8717663 GCF_028641065.1 Leucoraja erinaceus | reverse complement strand
ATACGTACATAAGTCACAGGAGCAGAATTAGGTTGTTCGGCCCATCAAGCCTGTTCCACCATTCAAACATGGCTGATCTATCTCTCCCTCCCAACTCCATTCTCCTGCCTTCTCCCCATAACCCCTGACACCCGCGCTAATCAAAAACCTGCCAATCTCTGTTGTGAACCCAATGACTTGGCCTCCGTAGCCATCGGTGGCAATGAATTCCACAGATTCACGACACTCTAACGAAAGAAATTCTCCTCGCCTCCTTTCTAAAGTTCCATTCCTTTATTCTGAGGCTGTGCCCTCTGGTGCTAGATTTTCCCACCAGTGGATACATCCTCTCTGCATCCACTCTATCCAGGCCTTTCAGTATTCCGTTAAGTTTCAATGAGGATCCTCCCAGCATCCAGTGAGTTGAGGCCCGGTGACGTCAAACGTTAACCCACTCGTTGCTGGGGTCATTCTCCCTAACCTCCCCTGGACCTTCTCCAACATCTGCACGTCCCTCCCCAGACAGGGGGCCCACAACTGCTCACAATGTCCTTTGTGTGAATACTGTCTGTCTGTTGGGAATCAGTGTTTGGCTGAGATTGCCCTTGGTGATTAAAGACTGATATCTTCCTTATGGTTTCTTGATGTCTATGTGTTCCAGGCCATATTTCCTCTTTTTTTTGCAGAGGTACTAAAACGGTCTATAACCCTTTTGCACTTTTACAAGATCAAGATTTTGGTATTGACTTCCTTCTGAACCTTGTGAATGTTGTAGTCGGCAGGGCAGTACTCTGCATATCGCCAACTCCGACAATTTTACATTTTGTTCAAGCCAATTAACCAACAAACCTGTACGTCTTTGGAGTGTGGGAGGAAACCGGAGATCTCTGAGTAAACCCACACAGATCACGGGGTGAACGTACAAACTCCGTACAGACAGCACCCGTAGTCGGGATCGAACCCGGGTCTCTGGCGCTGCATTTTGCTGTAAGGCAGGAACTCTACCGCTGTGCCACCGTGACTGCCAAACTGAGCTGGCTTCTTAGAGTAGTATAGCAATACAGCATAAACACAGGGCCTTCAGCCCATCAAACCTGTGCTAACCTTCAAGTATCCATTGACACTAATCCTACCTTAACACCATGTTATTCTCCCATACGAGAGACACAGATAAGGTAGGCAGGCAGTCACAATCTTTTTCCCAGGATGGACAAATAATATATAGCCGTAAGGTTAGAGGAGAACAGTTTAAAGGAGATGCTTGGGGTGAGTTTTTTACACTGAAGGGGGGGTGAGTGCCTGGAATGCACTGCCAAAGGTTGAAGAAGGTACATTAGTGGCATTTGATAGACTTTTGGATCGGCACGTGAATATGCAAGGAATGGGGAGATATGGGTTATGTGAAGGTAGATAAGTGATGATTAGGAAGGAACTGCAGGTGCTGGTTTATACCGAAGATAGACACAAAATGCTGGAGTAACTCAGCGGGTCAGGCAGCATCTCTGGAGAAAAGGAACAGGTGATGTTTTGGGTCGGAACTTCTTCAGACTGATAGATAATTTTTCTATCTCTCAGTCTGAAGAAGGGTACCGACCCAAAATGTCACCAATTCCTTTTCTCCATAGATGCTGCCGGGCGCACTGAGTTACGCCAGCATTTTATGTCTATCTAGGATAAGTGATGGTCTTGGCATCATGTTCGGCACAGACATTGTGGGTGGAAGGACCTGTTCTTGTTCCAGCTGAACTGTTCTATGTTTTTTGATCTATTCCTGTCCATCCTTCCCAGATTTTACCGTTCACCTATACTCCAAGGGCAACTGCAACGTCCTATAAACCTATCGTCTTTGTAGGCTTAGAAGGTGACAGTAAACCTGAGGAATTGAAGGACACTCTGTTGTTACAGGGAGGACATGCAAACTCCGCACACGCAGCACCTGCTCACTGGTGTTGTGAGGCAGCAAGTCTATTGGCTGCTCTTCTCCTGTGACGGTCCCCTGACCCTAACCTGAATCATCCTACCACAACCAGAGAGCAATGCTAAACGACTATCCACCTCTTTAAGGACCCACGCACGGACTATCCTTGATCGGACTTTACCTTGCGCTAAACGTTCTCCCCTTCTCATGTATCTGCACACTGTAAATGGATCGATTGCCATCACGTATTGTCTTTCCATTGCTAGCACACAACAAAAAGCTTTTCACTGTACCTCGGAACACGTGACAATGACCTAAACTGAACTGAATTTTTCTTAGGTAGACAAAAATGCTGGAGAAACTCTGCGGGTGAGGCAGCATCTATGGAGCGAAGGAAATAGGCAACGTTTCGGGTTGAAACTCTTCTTCAGACGTGAAACGTTGCCTATTTCTTTCGCTCCATAGATGCTGCCTCACCTGCTGAGTTTCTCCAGCATTTTTGTCTACCTTCGATTTTCCAGCATCTGCAGTTCCTTCTTGAGCTTTTCTTATGTTAGTGCTGGCAAGTATCTGATTTGATGTTAGTGTCTTTAGATTGTCCATCAGGATCCCTTTTGCCTCCACTCCGGAAACTGATGCAAATTAATTGTCCAATTATAGGAAGGATGTCAACAAAATAGAGAGAGGACAGAGGAGATTTACTAGAATGTTGCCTGGGTTTCAACAACTAAGCTACAGAGATAGGTTGAATAAGTTAGGTCTTTATTCTCTGGAGCGCAGAAGGTTAAGGGGGGACTTGATAGAGGTCTTTAAAATGATAAGAGGGATAGACAGAGTTGATGTGGACAAGCTTTTCCCTTTGAGAATAGGGAAGATTCAAACAAGAGGACATGACTTCAGAATTAAGGGACAGAAGTTTAGGGGTAATATGAGGGGGAACTTCTTTACTCAGAGAGTGGTGGCGGTGTGGAATGAGCTCCCAGTGGAAGTGGTGGAGGCAGGTTCATTGGTATCATTTAAAAATAAATTGGATAGGCATATGGATGAGAAGGGAATGGAGGGTTATGGTACGAGTGCAGGCAGGTGGGACTAAGGGAAAAAAATTGTTCGGCACGGACTTGTACGGCCGAGATGGCCTGTTTCCGTGCTGTAATTGTTATATGGTTATATGGTTATATGGTTATATGGTTATATCTTCTCCACTTCCTTATTTTCTATCACCATATTACTATTATCAGTTTTCAAGAAAGACCATTCCTCCTGTACACATCAATATCCCAGCTAGTGAGTGTATTTTAGTTGTATTTTCTCTTCTTGTAATTCTGTAACAAGGTGGTTGTTATTTCGGCCAAGGACGCCAGCTTGGCCACATCAGGGGACCGTTGGCGCCTCAACCCAGCCGCGTTGAAACGGCCCCCCCCGGGTGAAGAGTCTGTTGATCAAACTTTCCCGAGCCGTCGTCAGCGATAAACCGTCTGGCAGCTCGTTCAGAATGCGGCGGTGGGAGCGCGGGCGGCAAAAGGGTCCCCACTTCCGTGCCATCGTCGTTCGCAGCGTGGCTGGCTCCGGCGCCGTTGTGCTTCCGAGACTGAGCCAAGACGATGGAAGTCAGAGCAAGCTGCAATCCTCAGTCATGTCGCAGCCAAGGCAAGGGGTGAAAGCAAGGATTGAAAACAAACAGCCGACTGAGAAGTAAAGCAAAAGGAAGCGAGCGGAAAGCGAGTGTAAATGAGAAATAAAATAACCATTGACGTGAAAATGATTTGACTCTGGTCTCGGACCAGATGTCGTAGCCTCAGAATTAAAGGGCCCTCTTTTACATAGGAGGTGAGCAGGATCTTTAGTCAGAGGGTAGTTAATCTGTGGAACTTATTGCCACAGAGGGCTGTGGAGGCCAAGTCAGTGGATATTTATAAGGCAGAGATAGACAAATTCTTGATTAGAACTGGTGTCAAGGGTCAAGAAAAGTCAACCAACTCAAAAAGCGTAGTACCCAAGACTTGGGCCGAATGCCAGATTTCAAGATTCAAGATTCAAGATTCAAGATAGATTTAATTGTCACGTGTGCCTGATGGCACAGTGAAATGAATTTCCATACAGCCATACAATAAAAATCAACAGGACACAACACACTATAGGGTTTGACATAAAACATCCCCACACAGCAGAATCAAAGTTCCCCACTGTGTGGGAAGGCACCAAAGTCTTCTTCCTCCACTGTTCCCCGTGGTCAGGGGACCAGATTTACATTACACCCAGTGTGGCTCCTCTTGGTTTCAGCCATGTTGCTGCCCAATTCTCAAAGTGTCCATTCACCTTGATCATCGCCTGCTCCGATCGACACTTTTTCACACCATACACGTTCCACGCACTCTTTCATATCTCGAGTTTCCCACTCCCCTGACTCTCAGATTAGCTACCCTCTGACTAAAGAAGTTCCCCCTCACCTCCTTTCTAAAAGAGCGCCCTTTAATTCCGAGGCTGTGACCTCTGGTCCTAGACACACCCACCAGTGGAAACATCCTTTCCACATCCACTCTATCTATGACTTTCATTATTTGGTACGTTTCAATGAGGTCCTCCCTCAACCTTCTAAACTCCAGCGAGTGGAGGCCCAGTGCTGTCAAATGCTCATCATATACTAACCCTCTGTTCAATAAGGAATTGCAGATACTGGAAAATCGAAGGTAGACAAAAGTGCTGGAGAAACTCAGCGGGTGAGGCAGCATCTATGGAGCGAAGGAAATAGGCAACGTTTCGGCCCGAAATGTTGCCTATTTCCTTCGCTCCATAGGTGCTGCCTCACCCGCTGAGTTTCTCCAGCACTTTTGCCCACCATATACTAACCCACTCATTCCTGGTTCACTCATTCGTGTAGTTTTGTGTCTAGTCTCAAAGTCCCTTCTCCACTGACATACACAAAACTCCAAAGCTCCCTCTCCACTCTCCTTTAGGATGCATTTTAATAATCGACTCATTTAAACCAATGCTTTCATCCGCCTGTTCCAATGCGTATGTACATCAGTGGGCGGCACAGTGGCACAGTGGTAGAGTTGCTGCCTTACAGCGCCAGAGACCCGGGTTCGATCCTGACCAGGGGTGCTGTCGGTACGGAGTTTGTAACGTTCTCCCTGTAACCTTGTGGGTTTTCTCCTGGTGCTCCGGTTTCCTCCCACATTCCAAAGACGTGCAGGTTTGTAGGCTAATCGACTTCCGTAAATTGTAAATTGTCTCTGGTGTTGAGGATAGAGCTAGTGTACGGGGTGATTGGTGGTTGGCACTGACTTGATGGACCGAAGGGCCTGTTTCCATGCTATGTCTCTAAATTCTAAAGCAAAGACTATCAAAATTTGCTTCTGTGATGCGATGTTTTTCTACATTTAAGCTGCATTAGGAGCTGTGGCCATTTCTGATGTTGCCAATCTGGTAGATTAAAAAGGCTCAAGAGGTCAGGCAGCATCTGTGGAGAAAAGGAACAGGTGACCTTTTTGGCTCGAGGCCCTTTGTCAGATTTCGGTTTTGACCCGAAACGTCATCTGTTCCTTTTCTCCAGAGATGCTGCCTGACCCGCTGAGTTACTCCAGCATTTTGTGTCTACCATCTGACCTGAGATATTAACTCTGTTTTTCTCTCTCCAGAGATGCCGCCTGGCCTGCTGAGTGCATCCGACATTCTGTGCCTAAAGGGCGGGACGGTGGCACAGCGGTAGAGCTGCTGCCTTACAGCGCCGGGGTCCTGGGTTCGATCCCGACCACGGGTGCCGTCTGTACGGAGTTTGCACGTTCTCCCCGTGAACCTCGTGGGTTTTCTCCAGCGCTCTACTTTCCTCCCACACTCCGAAGATGGACAGGTTTGTAACATAGAAACATAGAAACATAGAAACATAGAAATTAGGTGCAGGAGTAGGCCATTCGGCCCTTCGAGCCTGCACCGCCATTCAATATGATCATGGCTGATCATCCAATTCAGTATCCCGTACCTGCCTTCTCTCCATACCCTCTGATCCCCTTAGCCACAAGGGCCACATCTAACTCCCTCTTAAATATAGCCAATGAATTGGCCTTGTAGGCTAATTGTAAATTGTCCCTAGTGTGTGTGTGTGTGTGTGGGTTAGTGTTAGTGTGCAGGGATCGCTGGTTGGCAGGGACTCGTCGGGCCGAAGGGCCTGTTTCCGCGCTGTACCTCGAAACTGTATCAAACTAAATCCCAGCTTTGCAGCATCTGCGAGGTTTTGCTTTGGAACTGTCCCAGGCGACTGGTCTTTCTCTTTAGGGGCACCCAGTTGCCCAACCCTCCAGGGAACCAGTCCCCAAGTCATCCGACTGAACAGGCTGCAAATCAAGGGTGCGAAATTCACTTGCTCGGCACCTACTGTGGAAGGACCTAAAAATACGGGAAGAGAACAACACTCTGTGGTAAAACTGGGCCAACTAAAACTGTGATTTGATTCATGTTGTATGTCAGAGCGGTTCGGCTGCCAAAACGTTTGCTCACAGAATCTTGACTTGGTGCTCAGAATCTGGATGGTTCTTGCATAAACTTTTTGCTCGCTTTCTAAAACTTCGCAGCTGAAGAGTTCGAAAGTAGCGGCAAAAACCCGTAAACCAGCATTTGCAGTTCCTTCCTGCTCATTTCAATAGACAATAGACAATGGGTGCAGGAGTAGGCCATTTGGCCCTTCGAGCCAGCACCGCCATTCAATGTGATCACGGCTGATCATCCCCAATCAGTTACCCCGTTCCTGCCTTCTCCCCCATATCCCCTGACTCCACTATCTTTAAGGGCCCTATCTAGCTCTCCCATGAAAGTATCCAGAGAAGCGGCCTCCACCACCCTCTGAGGCAGAGAATTCCACAGACTCACCACTTTCGTCTGCTCTTGTGCGAAGTCTCCTCAAGGTATGCCTACTTTGAAGAAGTCTGAAGAAGGGGTCTCGGCCCGAAACGTCACCTACTCCTACTCTCCAGAGATGCTGCCTGGCCCGTTGCATTACTACAGTCTTTTGTGTTTATCTTTGATATTTTATGTTGATTTTGCACTTTAAAAGCACCCCCAGTGGAAACGTGGAAACTAAGTTAATTGCGTAGGGAGGAACTGCAGATGCTGGTTTAAAACGAAGAGAGACACAAAGAGCTGGAGTAACTCCAGCAGGACAGGCAGCATCTCTGGAGAGAAGGTATGGGTGGCGTTTCGGGTGGAGACCTGAAGAAGGGTCTCGACCCGAAATGTCACCTATACCTTTCCTCCAGAGATGCTGTCCAACCCGCTGAGTTACTCCAGCTTTTTGTGTCTACCTGAGTTAATTATTTTGTAACAACGAGGGGCAGCAATTTGATTGAGCGTTTTTTGGACAAAAATAGAAATGTTACAGAATTCCTTTGCCAGTAGTTTTAAAGTGCGGTTTTTTTAATGTTATAATGAACAATGCAGCATCGCGGATAAAATAGCAGACTAGAGGGATCTACCACAGCTAAAGAAAGGGATATTATCCCACATCATCCCAGAGCAGGGCCTCAGTGAAAAGAGGCACACGTCAGGAGATAAGGGCAATCGTGAGTTCACAGTCTTCTCAGAAACATCACCTGCACATCCATCCTGTCAAGCCCCATAATAATGAGGACTGCCTTTTACATACATATCTTGGGTGCAAAAAAAAGCAAAGGAGAATTATTCCAATCTCTTTTGCAGTCAACTTAGAATAGGATTATCATGTATTTCCCCAGCATTTCATCACCAAGGGAATATCACGGAAATTCATGTCAGTTGCAAACTCGCAGATAAGACACCTTGCATTCCCGATCTATAAGATTTTGCACTATGATTTATATTGCATTGTAACTAAACCTAGCATGTACAATCTGATTGTTCACAGATAGTTTGGATACAAATCCCCATTCCAATCTTGTTGATTTTGCAGGAAATTTTGTTTTGTTGTGGCTTCCGTTTTAAATTCACACACTTTGCTTAAGCCCCCGTCCCACTTAGGAAACCTGAACGGAAACCTCTGGAGACTTTGCGCCCCACCCAAGGTTTCCGTGCGATTCCCGGAGGTTCCCGGAGGTTTTTGTCAGTCTCCCTACCTGCTTCCACTACCTACAACCTCCAGCAACCACCTGCAACCTCCGGGAACCGCACGGAAACCTTGGATGGGGCGTAAAGTCTCCAGAGGTTTCCGTTCAGGTTTCCTAAGTGGGGACGGGGCATTAAACCACTTGGGATTATTTTCCACGCAATTTTTTATGGGAGCTGCTGCTCCAGAAAATACGGTAAGATTCAAAGTGGACTGTCTGGAGAGGTTCTTGACACGAAACGCAATCATCTTCCGTTATCTCCAGAGATGCTGCCTATCCTGCTGAGTTCATAAGATCATAAAATCGTAAGTGATAGGAGCAGAATTAAGCCATTCGGCCCATCAAGTCTACTCCATCATTCAATCATGGCTGATCTATCTCTCCTTACTAACTTCATTCTCCTGCCTTCTCCCCATAACCTCTGACACCATCCTAATTAAGAATCTGTCTATCTCTGCCTTAAATATATCTACTGACTTAGCCTCCACAACCTCCTTTGGTAAATAATTCCACAGATTCACCACCCTCTGACTAAAGAAATTCCTCCTCATCTCTTTCCTAAAAGAATGTCCTTTAATTCTGAGGCTATGACCTCTAGTCCTAGACCCTCCCACTGGTGGAAACATCCTCTCCACATCCACTCTATCCAGGCCTTTCACTTTTCTGTACCCTTCAGTGAGATCCTCCCTCATTCTTCTAAACTCCAGCAAGTACGGGCCCAGTGCGTGTCAAACACTCATCATATGTTGATCACATTCCTAACACAGTGAAGGCGGAAGGCCGCACAGTGGGCTGTTTAATGCTACGTTCCCCAGTGTGGAATGTGGCGCAGATTTGAAGTGCTCTCAATCAGGGAGAGCAGAGCTTTCAAGCTGTCCGCAGTAGGCCAAGCAGTACTTCAGTGGGAAGCACAGACTTTGTTTTCAATCCTGACATTCTGTTGGATTGGAAGCCACCACTGTGTTGTCAGCCCTGGACACGAGATGGAAGCCATTTTAATCTGTAGGAAGGAACTGCAGATGCTGGTTTACACTGAAGATAGACACAAAATGCTGGAGCAACTCAACGGGTCAGGCAGCATCTCTGGAGAAAAGGAATAGGTGACGTTTCGGGTCGGGTCAGGTTGAGCATCTGCACACATAATATCTCAGGTAAAATTGTTGACTTCTGACCAGCGGAGTATTTACATAATTTTTTTGCCATCAGGTGGGCAGATTTTTTTTGGCAAGTTAACGAAGATTCTCCCCATGGTTATTGATTATTGATTATTGATACTGACACTTCTTCTGATTATAAATGTATGGTGGTTCACAATAAAAGTTTGAAGTGCAATATATCACAGCCTGTAGTTTTGCTCTGTTTAGTTTAGAGATACATCGCGGAAACAGGCCCTTCGGCCCACCGAGTCCGCTTCTCAACACACACTAGGGATATTTACCTTTACACCAAGCCAATTAACCTACAAACCGCTACGTCTTTGGAGTGTGGGAGGAAACTGAAGATCTTGGAGAAAACCCACACAGGTCACGGGGAGAACGTACAAGCTCCGTACAGACAGTGCCCGTAGTCGGGGTCGAACCCGGGTCTCTGGCACTGTAAGAGCATAAGGCAGCAACTCTACCGCTGCGCCACAAATCTTCTACACTTTACAGCCAGATGGGAGAGCTATGGGCCCGTCCCACTTAGGTGATTCTTCAGAAGACTGCCGGCGACTATCAAGTTGCTGGCAGTCGCCTGATAAACCGGGAATTGGAACGGCGACTGTCAGAGTGGAAAAAAAACACACACACACACACACACACACACACACACACACACACACACACACACACACACACACACACACACACACACACACACACACACACACACACACACACACACACACACACACACACACACACACACACACACACACACACGGCACGCACGGGGCACGCACGTGCACGCACGCACGGGGCACGCACGCACGCACGCACGCACACACACACACACACACACGCACGCACGCACGCACGCACGCTCACAGCGCACACACACACACACACACACACACACACACACGCACACACACACTCACACACACACACATGCACACACACACACACGCACACACACACACGCACACACACACACACACACACACACAACATCGCAAAGGCAGGGGGAGCGCTGTCTGAAATCCACACGGTGCAAGGCCAAGGTGATGCAGACACACACCGCGATGAACAGGAAGGTTAAGACGGCTGACACAGTATACAGTAAGTCCTTTAAAAGAGGGGGGGGGGAGGGAAGAAGTGGGGAGAAGGGGGAGAAAGTGGGGGAGAAGGGGGGGGGGGGGACAGAAGGGGGGAGAAGGAGTGGAGACACTTTTAAGAAGCAAGACAACTTTTAATAAGCCAGAGATACACAGCTGTGAAGTTTGGCGGCCATTTAACATTACCAGTCGGTTCTGAAAACTCGTGCTTACGTTGTTTTCCCCCAATGACCCAATGAAAATGACTGGTCAGCAAAGGCGATTAACTAAAACTACATACAACTACCTCGACTACCGACAACTACATGGTGACCCCACTACAACTGCACCTACGACTACAGGATTATCCATTTTCTCCATGGCGACAAATATTGGTCGCAGAAAAATGTTTCAACACGTTTGCGGCGACTATACTGAGGTGGCGACTAGTTCCCAGAATGCAGGAACTCCTCGCGACCATGAAAGAGACTCACCAGAGACCACCAGCGAAAATGTGGCGAGCGCAGAGTCTCCTGCACTTGCCTAAGTGGGACAGGCCCATAAAAGACTTACTCCGCTGTTACAGTCGGGAGTGTGACTGAGACTGGGAGCTCGCATTATACATCCAGGTGGTTCTGCTCAGCATAACGCTAACTGCTGGGGTCTTCACTCATTTATTTAACCATCTTGTCTATCCTAAAACTACAGGTGGCGTGGTGGATCAGCGGTAGAGTTGATGTGTCTTACAGCGCCAGAGACCCAGGTCCCATCCTGACTGCGGGTGCTGTCAGCACAGAGTTTGTACGTTCTACCCATGACCTGCGTGGCCTTTCTCCGGGTGCTCCGGTTTATTCCCACATTCCAAAGACATACAGGTTTTTAGGTTAATTGGCTTGGTAAAATTGTAACTTGTCCCCAGTGTGTATGGGATAGTATTAGTGTGAGGGGGTCGCTGGTCGGCGTGGACTCGGAAGGCCGAATGGCCTGTTTCCAAGCTGTACCTCTAAACTTAACAGCAGGCTGTAATATATTGCTCTTCAAACATTTATTGTGAACCACCATACATTTATAACCAGAAGAAATATCGGTATATATAATCAGTAATCAGAATAAGCTGGAGTAACTCAATGGGTCAGACAGCATCTCTGGAGAAAAGGAATAGGTGGCGTTTTGGGTTGAGACCCTTCTTCAGACTTCACCCTTTACACACCCCTGCCACTGGTTCTACGTTAAAACATCAATTGCAGTTCAAAGCGCATCCTTCTCATTGAACTAAACAGTTTCTCAGTGTTGTTAGATTCGCACCCTCCCACACTGAGTGAAGTTCAATGTTCACCCAGCTGTGAAATGGGGATCAATGATTTTACTGTGACCTGGCGTGAAGGAAGGCTATGTAAAGGTCAACTGGCAAGTTAAAATAACTCAAGTGGGTTCCTCCCAGCAGCTGATACAAGGCCCAGATCAATCAAGGCAATTTGCTTGGGGGGGGTGGGGGGGGGTCCCCAAGTGTGTATGGGATTAGTATTTAGCGTAGGGGGTGGTTGCTGCCTGGTCGTGCTGTGGACCTATTTCGGGGGGGTAAGGACGCGCCCGTAAACTGTCGTTCTGTTTCGTCACGCTGTACCTCGCTCTAAACTGTTAACAGTGGCAGGCTGTAGATATTATTTGGCTGCTTCAAACCTTATTTGAAGCCACGTTCAGGGGTGGGTCACAGTGGTGACCAATAACCCAGGCTACTGAACCATCCTACCACAACTAGAGAGCAGTCCTGAGCTACTATCTACCACAGTGGTGACCCTTGGCTATCTTTGATCGGACTTTGCTGGCTTTACCTTGCAGTAAACGTTAATCCCTTATCATGTATCTGTACACTGTGGATTGCTTGATTGTAATCATGTTTAGTTTATTTTATTGTCACATGTACCGAGGTACAGTGAAAAGCTTTTGTTGCGTGTACATGATTACAATCGAGCCATTTAGGTGTATAGATATCATAATGAATGTAAATAATGTTGCTGTAGAAATAGAGAGGTAAGAGTGTGCAGTGAATGTAACACGTGATTGTACATCTGCTTCTGTGGCAAGCACGCAAATAGCCGCCATCTTGGAAATATTGATTGTATTATTTTCCCGCTAACAGAAGCTGTTCACTGTACCTCGGTACACCTGACAATAAACTAAACTGAGTAACAGCTTTTCCAAAGATCCCACTGGTCGTGATCTCCTCTTCCCATACCAATAAGGTCGCTAACTTTCCCACTCCCTAATAAGGGACAAAAGATCAAAATAAGGGACAAATCCCCAACGGCAATCAGTTGACCTACTTGGCCGTGGCTGGGTGAATGGCGAGTTGCCCCGGGTGCACACAAAGCCCAGCCGGCGGGCCAGCTGCGGAGTTTTGGCCCGGGCCGCGCGACGTCGTGCGCCCCATCCCGTCCAACTCATGAACCGATAATCGGCCTTGAGAAGGAGGGGTGGTGGTGGTGTCGGCGGTAAGCGAAGGTCCGAAGGTCGGACAGATTGCCGGGATGTCGACCTACGGGGCCAAGGGCGAGGCGCTGCTGCTGCACTCCATGGGCTGCACGACGTCGGGACGGGTGAGGCGGGGCCGGACGCGGCACTCCAACCCGACAGTCCCCTCGACCCGAGTAGTAGCAGTCAAATACGGGATGAGGGCGGTCCCGCATGGGACAAACCAATTTAGCCTGATATATACGGGATGTCCCGGCTAATACGGGACAGCTGG
This sequence comes from Leucoraja erinaceus, assembly GCF_028641065.1. Lineage (NCBI taxonomy): Eukaryota > Metazoa > Chordata > Chondrichthyes > Rajiformes > Rajidae > Leucoraja > Leucoraja erinaceus. Next base: position 8,704,713 of record NC_073385.1, on the reverse strand, counting down.
CAGTTTTCCCGACTTGCCAGTCAGTGTAAGGGGGAAATCTTCTCCAGAGAGCTCCTAAAGAGAGAAGTCACAGCTCCAAGAGGCCGGCCAAGAACACTGGAGTTTTGCGGAGTTAATATCAGTGGGAGAAATCGACCCTGTCTGCGCGATGTACTTTACTCCCTCCTGTCTGTGAACTGGAGTTGAAGGGCAGTGCAAGGCTGCAGCCCGTGGCACTCTGATATCACTCATGTTCCGTTTAAATAGGCCTGCCGTAGCTTACTGCCCTGTGGTGTGAATACTATATCCAGAGATGTTGTCTGACCTGCTGAGTTACTCCAGCTGTTTTATGTCTATCCGTATGAATATTGAGTTCTCCAACTTCAAGTAACCCTTGCTTTCTCTCTCTCTCCGTCCCTCCAACATCCCAGGTCTCCCAACCAGTTCCACTGTCCATGTAGGAGGGAACTGCAGATGCTGCTTTGAACCAAAGGAAGACACAAAATGCTGGAGTAACTCAGCGGTCAGTACAGGCAGCATCTCTGGAGAGAAGGAACGGGTGACGTTTCGGGTCGAGAACCATCTTCAGACCGGACCCGAAACGTCACCTATTCCTTCTTTCCAGAGATGCTGCCTGACCCCGCTGAGTTACTCTGGCATTCCGTGTCTATCTTTGCTGCAGAATGAATCTGACCTTCCTTGCTGAGACGATCTTGTTTTTCTGAAGTAATGCGAAGGGCGCTGCTGGCAACTCAGTTCCGGGAAACCATTGCTGAGGTGACTCGATTCCTGACATGATGTCTCCCGTTAGCTCAGGGATTTACAGCTTTGATAAGCTTCCCCTGCATAGACACAATATACATGAGCAGGAGGGCTTTAGATACAATAGGCACTGTTCATACCTATGGAATGTTAATGCCAGAAGCTATTTAACATGAACTCGTCTCAAGGTCCCTCTATTTTTAACTAACGTCCTACCTTTATCTGACCTCTTCCTCCCTCTGCTCTACCCAGTCCTCCTCTACTGACAGAGATCAAAGGAGACGATGTCTAATCATCCACGCATGTTTAATATTAATGCTTTGCCTGGGTCCCACAGTGTCCCAGAAAGAAACGTAAATGACATTTTGTGCACACTGGATTGCAGTAAACCGTTACTTTCGCCTCATCCTTGAGAGCATTTATTTCAAGAGGGCTAGAATACAAAAACAGGGATGTAATGCTAAGGCTCTATAAGGCGCTGGTCAGGCTGCATTTGGAGTATTGTGAGCAGTTTTGGGCACCATATCTGAGGAAGGGTGTGCTGGCTCTGGAGGAGGTTTACAAGAATGACCCCAGAAATGAGTGAGTTGACATTTGATGAGCGTTTAACAGCACTGGGCCGTGTACTCGCTGGTGTTTAGAAGGATGAGGGGACACCTCATTGAAACTTACCGAAAGTGAAAGGCTTGGATAGAGTGGATGTGGAGAGGATAATTTCCACTACTGGAGAGTCTAGAACTAGAGGTCATAGCCTCAGAATTAAAGGATGTTCCTTAAGGAAGGCGATGAGGAGGAATTTCTTCAGTCAGAGGGTGGTTAATCTGTGGAATTCTTTGCCACAGGAGGCTGTGGAGGCCAAGTCAGTGGATTTTGTCACGGCAGAGATGGATAGATTCTTGATTAGTACGGGCGTCAGGGGTTAGACAATAGACAATAGGTGCAGGAGTAGGCCATTCGGCCCTTCGAGCCAGCAGTGCCATTCAATGTGATCATGGCTGATTATCCCCAATCAGGGTTATGGGGAGAGGGCAGGACAATGTGGTTTAAGAGGGAGAGATAAATCAGTCATGATTGAATGGCGGAGCAGACTTGGTGGCCGATTGTCCCAATCCTGGTCCCGTCACTTCTGACCTTATCCATATGGACAAGGAAATGACAAAGATTCAGTGAAAGTTCATTTCAAAATAAATGCCTGGAGAGGTGAGTGGATCCAGTCAAATGATACTATACATGAGTACATCATCAATGGGGAGAAACTGGTGCAGGCCCAGGTGGGGCACAGGGATAGGGGGGTGCGGAGGAAAGAGGGGGGGTTTATTTATCTAAATTTGGAGAATTCAATGTTCCTACCATTGGGTTGTAAGCCACCCAAGCAAAATATGATTTTGCGTATGGCCTTACTCTGGCAATTTTTTTCCTTTTTTTTTTTCTTTTTCTCACACGTAAATACAGATTCTGTTCTATTCTGTTCTGTAGTTTTTTGCACAATCCGCAGGCATTGCCACTTTCATTTCACTGCACATCTTGTACGTGCATGTGACAAATAAACTTGACCTCGCCTGACTCGACTTGGAGGAGGCCCAGGACAGAAAGGTTGGTGTTGGAATGGAAATAGGAGTTACAAATGTTAGCTGTCAAAAGATCCAGCAGGGCTCAGTGGACTGTGCGCAAAGTTTCAGCGAAATGGTCACCAAATCTATGCTTGGTCTCACCGATGGACGGGAGGCCACATCGGGAACACCAGATGCAGTAGGTGAGATAGGAGGAGGTGCACTTGCACTTCTGGAGGGTATGCTGGGGTTCCTGGATGGAGGTGAGGGAGTAGGTGTTGGGACAGGTGGGTGTTACATCTCCTGCGGTTGCAGGGGGAAGTATCCGAGGAAGGGGGTGGTCTGAGGGGGAAGATATGAGTGAACCCTGGAGTTGCTGATGCGTGTAGCCTCACTCTGGCAATGGTGGAGGCCCAGGACAGAATGTTCAGTTTGGGAATCGGAAGAGGAATTAAACCAGACAATCCAGTCAGACTTGGCGGACCAAGCGCAAGTGTTCTTCAGGTCATCAGTGATAGGAGCAGAATAAGGCCATTTGGCCCATCAGGTCTACTCCTACAATCAATCATGGCTGATCTTGGCTGCAAGCAGGACGTAAGGACATTTAAGTGGAGTCTGGGCGTGTGCTTGAATGAACATAGAGGATGAACAGAACCTGCCAGGCTTTGTCCGGACCCTAGACTGACACAAAATGCTGGAGTAACCCAGCGGGTCAGGCAGCATCTCTGGGGGAAAGGAATCGGTGACATTTCAGGTCGAGATCCCTTTTCCGACCGTCCTCTCTTCCAGCTTTTCTGCACCACTCCCCCCCCCCCACAATCGGTCTGAAGATGTGGTCCCAATCAGAAACATCACCTATCCATGTTCTCCAGAGACGCTGCCTGACCCGCTGAGTTACTCCAGCATTTTGTGTCTTTTTATTTTGTGACCCAGCATCTGCAGTTCCTTGTTCCTAAATGTTATTGTGTGTCGGCTTTTCTGTTTTACACTCGGCCCTTGTGGGGCAGCGCCCAGCTTCCTCTCAGTACCGCTGTCTGTTGCGTTGCCAAGACTAAGGGCTCACCATGAGAGTAAACCTTGGCTCCAAACCAAGTCTATGTGAAAGCATGTTGGCATTCTGGTGGCACCGTGCCCATGTACCTGTGGCTCTGAGCCTCCCCCCCCACCCCTCTCTTAGTAATTTTAATATAGCTACTTAATCTTTCTTGTAACTTATCAAAGTGATGCACATCTTCTGCCAACATTTTAGCTCCTAATCTGTCGATATATATTTTAATCTAGAATGTGAGGCATTATCCGAAGTGTCGGAGAGATTTTAAACTGTGGCACATTGTTGTTTGCATTCGGAATTTCAGACGACCATTCTACAAATGGCTGTAGATATCGATAGCAAACTCTACCGCTGACGCTCCCGATTACCTTGCCGAGGCTGCCATTTCTAGTGTACGTACGTTTAATGTAAGCCAGGCTTTTCACTGTGTCTCGGTGCACGTGACAACAAACTGAACAACGCCCTGTTCCCAACATATCCACAGGCATATCTATAAGTGTTTTAAATGCCTCTAACATACCTGCTTCAACCACCACCCCTAGCTGTGCATGCTGCATATATGCAAATTCCACACACACAATACCAGAGGATTTAGGATTGAACCCAGGTCTTTGGAGTTGTCTTCTTTACCTAAGGGGTCATGAGGTCATAAGTGATGGGAGCAGAATTATACCATTCGGCCCATCAAGTCTACTCCGCCATTCAATCATGGCTGATCCATCTCTTCCTCCTAACCCCATTCTCCTGCCTTCTCCCCAAAACCTCTGACACCCGTATTGATCAAGAATCTATCTATCTCTGCCTTAAAATTATCCCCTGACTTGGCCTCCACAGACCTTCTGTGGCAAATAATTCCACAGCTTCACCGCCCGCTGACTAAAGAAATGTCACCTCATCTCCATCCAAAAATAACGTCCTTTGATTCTGAGGCTGTGCCCTCTAGTCTTGGGCTCTCCCACTAGTGGAAACGAGTTAGTTTAGTTTAGTTTCGAGACACTGTGCGGAAAGAGGCCCTCGGCCCAGCGGTTCCCGGTCCCCGTACACTGAAGGAATTCTGTTGATTACTTTTGTAACTTTGGTGGTGTTAGATACTATTTGCGTGCTTTGCAGTCCATTACCAATCCCCTGCCACTGACTAGCACAACCGACTAACAAATGGAAGCTGGAAATGGTGCAGAGAGGATTTACGGAGATGATGCCAGAGTTCGTGGGTCTGAGCTGTAGGGAGAGGTTGTGCAGGCTGGGACTCTATTCCTTGGAGTGCAGGAGGATGAGGGTGACCTTATAAAGGTGTACAAAATCATGAGAGGATTGATCGAGTACATGCCACAGAGTCTGTTGCCCAGAGTAGGGGAATCAAGAACTAGAGGACATAGGTTTAAGGTGAGAGGGGGGATGAGAGATTTAATGGGAATCTGAGGGGTAACGTTTTTACACAAGGGGTGGTGGGTGCATGGAACAAGCTGCCAGAGGAGGTAGTTGAGGCAGGGACCAACACAATGTTTATGAAACATTTGGACGCATAGGACAGGTTTAGAGGGATAAGGGCCAAATGCAGGCAGGTGGGACTAGTGTAGATGGGACATGTTGGTCGGTGTGGGCAAGTTGGGCCGAAGGGCCTGTGTCCATGCTGTACAACACTCTGACTAAATGGAGTTGTCCAGTGATTTCAATGCACATCCTCAAAGCACAATTAATGGAATTGGAAATTCTGCCTGGTGCCAGCAAGATGTTATGTGGATGAACAAAAATAAAAACATGTTTTGCAATATTGGCCTTTGAGGAGGTTTTTTGGGATTACTATTGGTGAAAATGAAAGGCCAGTCGATCTTGTGCACTATATTTAAGAAAGAACTGTAGATGTTGGAAAAATCGAAGGTAGACAAAAATGCTGGAGAAACTCAGCGGGTGAGGCAGCATCTATGGAGCGAAGAAATAGGTGACGTTTCGGGTTGAGACCCTTCTTCTGATTGATGTGGGGGTGGGGGAGCAGGCAGAAAGGAAGAGGCGGAGACAGTGGGCTGTGGGAGCGCTGGGAAGGCGAGCGGAAGGAGGGAGAACGCAAGGACTACCTGAAATTGGAGGTCAATGTTCATGGGGTGTAAACCACCCAAGCAAAATATGAGCTGCTACTCCTCCAACTTGCGGTGGGACTATTTTGCAATTGTGCAATATATTTGTCTCCTCTGCCCATCCTTTCTGTTTAATTCAATTCCTGGTCACATTTGTTACTCAAGATCCATTACTTCTGATGCCCGCTGGCAATATGACCACAGCACACAGCAATGTGCCCCAAGTGCTTTGTGCTAGACTTTTTCCAATTCTCTGGTGTTCTTGGAGTCTTTGCCTGTTCAGCCCAGGTTCCCTGCCAAACCAGAGGGTCTTAATACACCCCAGCTCCCCGAAGATAGAGGAAGATTTAAAGTTCAACTCGCACACCAGAGCTATTTAACGGATTCCAGACTCGAGCAATCTGAATTTTGGACTTCGATCTGAGCCTGACCCGCACACCCAAACTCAGTGTGGCCTGGAGCACGGCCATGCCTGTTTCTCATTGGCAAGTGTATCTCCTAAACGCAATGAGAGCTGAAACTAAAGTGAAAGATCAAGGCAAAGAGAACGGGGGAAAAAAAATGTGTTTTTCGCAAAGCCAATAAAGAGCAAAGTAAATAAACTCCGAGCAAGTTCATTTCCAGGGATTTCAACAAACAGGCAGAGAGATTCTTCCATGTCAGGACCTCCTGGTGGGACAGGCATTCAAGCTCCTCGTGCTTTCCGATGTTTTGTCTAACTATTCCTGTCCAAAGGCCAAAACTGGAGCTGGCTGCCAGCCATAGAGCTAGAGAGAGAGTGGAGAGAGAGAGAGAGAAAAAAAATAGCAAAAAATAACTCTGTTGTAGAGGAAGGGTTAGTGCGGCAACACATTTGCCTGACCCAGTCAATAGTGGCCAAACCTCCACTGGAAAGAGTTTGTATTGTGTTGGTAACATGGTACAGGTACAGTGGCTGTCTGCGTTTGTCTGAGATGGAATGGTCCAACAATTACCAAAGTAATTAGTCACATATTATAAGACATTAAGCCGTCATAAAACAGCACTACTTTTTGGCTGTCTATGTTTTCGACATATTGAGTGTTAATATGCTGGAGTGGAACTGCATGAAGCCCCCCCCCCCTCCTCTTCCCATTCAAAGTGAAATGTGTTTCCGCCGCTGAAGATGCCAGTGAGCCGGATAAATAACACAAGATTGCACATCCCATCTCATTGTTTGTTTCGATACTGCACTTCTGTCACTTGGCTTCTGCCGAACAACATCCAAAGAGACTCGGCAAATGTGCGTGCGGCGTGGTTACAAGCCAGGATTTACTCGCACACGAGACCGCAGTGAACACGGCAGCAGTGGTGGGGACGGGCTTTAAGCTGGCTCAATTAGTTACACATTGTGGGCCTGTAAATGCTTACTCGCCTTCTGCAGAGGCTCAGGCATTCGTAGAGTCACAGAGTGATACAGCGTGGAAACAGGCCCTTCGGCCCAACTTGCCCATGCCAGCCAACATGCCCCATCTACTGTAGTCCCACCTGCCTGCATTTGATCCATATCCCTCTAAACCTGTCCTATTCATGTATCTGTCAAACTGTTTCTTAAACGTTGGGATAGTCCGTGCCTCAACTACCTCCTCTGGCAGTTTGATCCGTACACCCACCACCCTTTGTGTGAAGAGGTTACCCCTCAGGTTCCTATTATTCGACACAATTCCATACCATTATCTAGGTATGTTACAAAACCTACCTGAATCGTGATTGAGAATCTGTCCCAGCCCCGTGTGTGTGATTTTGGCGCTGTTTAGAGGGGGCGGGTTTAAAACGTGATTTTTACTAGGCTGTTGCAATCGAAAATGTTCAGCCTAGTAAATCATTAACGGAAAATCGCTGAAAGACCCCGTCGCAAAAGGTATTATTAGTTTTTATGGCCTTATATAATAGTTATAGTAGTTTAAAAATCACTCTCTCAACCCGCAACCTCTCGCAGCCCCAGGGTTTTATAAAGCAAACAATTAAAGGTATGTACCTTATTTTTACATTAAAAGGGGCTTCTTAAGAACCCTGTATATAAAGTTTTCTATAGCGAATAGTTCATTTTGGGCTCGTTATATCCCGCAGTATTTTTCTGGGCATTTGGGGGCACAAATCCAGCGCAATGTGAACGTTCTAAACTAGCGCGTTCCACAGGAACCCACTAGAAAGCCGATTTTAATTGACTTTAATTTACAGCAATTGAATACTAAATTCCTTCCATTTGGCCTATAAATGATGTAAATGAGATTTAAAAATCATGTTTTATTGTGAATTATTTGTGAATATTATTTGAACACTTAGGCTATTTAAAAATGTTAATCATTTATTAAGAAATGGATAGATGTTTAGATCTAGTAATTGAAGTTTGAAATTAGCTACAATTGGGTAACTAACTAATTATATGCTTTAATTTCAGGTCCTCCAAGTAAGATTATTTTATATTTGTTTCAGAATGGTTCAATCTATGATAACTGAAAATTTCATCCAGTTCTCTTAATTTTTAAGAAGGTTATGGGCTTTTGACTGTCCACGATCACAGCTTTTTTGTTATGTCCATAGAAAATCAATAGGGAACAAGATGCTAATTTCCGAGTATGAAAATGGCCATGACTTTTTTATTACTTGAGATATGAAAGCGAATTAGGTGTCAAATTAAACTTATTGTTATGCTTTATCTGATGGGATAAATTGCAGACTTGATTTTTTAAATCTCAAAATTTTGTAACATTGCTAAATTATCCTATTTAACACGACATTGCAGAGGGCGAAAAGCTCCTTCATTTGTTTGGGATGAGAGAAATAGAGAGAACCTGATAACACAGTGATGCAGCGGTAGAGTTAAGCCCCGTCCCACTTAGGAGACCTAAACAGCAACCTCTAGTGACCTTGCCTGCCACCCACAAAAACATCAAGGTCGAGGTGACCTGCAACCTCCTACCACCTCCCACGCTCATGTTGAAAACCTTCCTCGACTATGAATAAAACCGGCTTCGACCAGACCTGCGACTAAACAATTATTATTTTAAAAACGGCAACCTATTTTTAGTCGAGGCCGGTTTCAATCACGATGAAAAAACCTAGATGAAGCCTCGACCATGGGGAAACCACTTTTGACCATTAGGGAGAGTGACCAAAACCTCTGGTGACCTCATGGAAACCTTGCGTGGTGGGAATGGTCACCAGAGGTTGCTGTTTAGGTCTCCTAAGTGGGACAGGGGCTTTACTGCCTTACAGTGCTAAGGTCCCGGGTCTGATCCTGACCTCAGGTGCTGTCTGTATGAGGTTTGTACGCCCTCCCCGCGTGTGACCATGTGGGTTTTCACCGGGTGCTCCGGTTTGCTCCCACATCCCAATGACTTGCCGGTTCATAGGTTAATTGGCTTCTGTAAATTGGACCGTGAGCAGGAGAACTAGTGTACGGGTGATTGTTTAAGAAGGAACTGCAGATGCTGGAAAATCGAAGGTACACAAAAATGCTGGAGAAACTCAGCGGGTGCAGCAGCATCTATGGAGCGAAGGAAATCGGCAAGGGTTTCGGCCCGAAACGTTGCCTATTTCCTTCGCTCCATAGATGCTGGCTTAACAGCTGCGGTCCACCTGCAGTCCGTTTGGTTTTTTTTCTTTCTTTTTATTCCTTTGTCATGTTTTAGTTAATTTTGTTTTATTAAGTTGTGTATGTGTGTGGGTGGGGTGGGAGAAACATGTTTCGGTCTCTTCCTTCGGGGGATGCGACTTTTTTTCTGTCGTATTCCCAGTCTCCGTCTGCGCCGAGGCCTAATGGCGGGGCTGGCGGCCTCGGAGCTGTGACGGCGGCAGCGGCAGCGGAGATCCGACTCGTCCCCGGACCTGTGGCGGCGGCAGCAGCAGTAGCGGTAACGGAGACCCGACTAGTCCCCGGAACCGTGGCGGCGGCAGCAGCGGCAACGAAGACCCGACTAGTCCCCGGAACCGTGGCGGCGGCAGCAGAGACAACGAAGACCCGACTAGTCCCCGGACCTGTGGCGGCGTCAGCGACCACCCGCGGAGTTTGAACCGGCCCGTTCGCGGAGCACGGTTGAGCCGTGGGATTTAGCATCACCCGGTGGGGTCACAACATCTGGAGCCTGGATCGCCTCGGTGCAGAGGTAGAACAAAGAGGGAAGAGATAGAGACTTTAAGATGTTGCCTTCCACCACAGTGAGGAGGTGTTTGGTGAACTCACTGTGGTGGATGTTAAATTTGTGTTGATTGTGTGTTTTTGTCATTTTTTATAATATGTATGACTGCAGGGAAACAAAATTTTGTTCAGACAGAAAGGTCTGAATGACAAAAAAATGAATCTAATCTAATCTAATCTGAGTTTCTCCAGCATTTTTGTGTACCTACGGGTGATTGTTGGTCGGCACGAACTCGATGGGCTGAAGGGCCCGTTTCCATGCTGTATCTCTAAACTAAGCAAAGAAAATTTGTGGTCGAGGTGTGGGTGAATGCAAAACTAAATCATTCTGCCTCAGACTGGGAATGGATGGAAATGTTCACTATTCAAACTTTGCAAATACTAGTGGGCAGAGGCTGAAGGTGAGAGGGCAAAGTTTAAAGGAGATGTGTGGGACTAATTATTTACACAGAAGGTGATGAGTGTCTTGAACGCAATGCCAGGGAGGGTGGTTGAAGCAGATTTGTTAGTGGCATTTAAAAGGCTGTTGGATAGGCATATGGACATGTGGTGAATGGAGGGCTATGGGATATGAGCAGGTAGATAAGTGATGGTCTTGGCATAGTGTTCTGCACAGGCATCGTGGACTGAAGGACCTGTTCAGGGTTATTAAATAATCAGGCTCATTATCTATTATCATCAGGCTATTAAACACAACTACATATTGGGATGGCAGGACTTTCATATGCAGAAAGGCTGGATAGACTCGGCTTGTACTCGCTAGAATTTAGACGATTGAGGGGGGATCTTATAGAAACTTACAACATTCTTAAGGGGTTGTACAGGCTAGATGCAGGAAGATTATTCCCGAAGTTGGGGAAGTCCAGAACAAGGGGTCACAGTTTAAGGATAAGGGGGAAGTCTTTTAGGACCGAGATGAGAAAATCATTTTTCATACGAGAGTGGTGAATCTCTGGAATTCTCTGCCACAGAAGGTAGTTGAGGCCAGTTCATTGGCTATATTTAAGCGGGAGTTAGATGTGGCCCTTGTGGCTAAAGGGATCGGGGGTATGGAGAGAAGGCAGGGATGGGATACTGAGTTGGATGATCAGCCATGATCATATCGAATGGCGGTGCAGGCTCGAAGGGCCGAATGGCCTAATCCTGCACCTATTTTCTATGTTTCTATGTAAACCCTGAGCTCTGAACTGCAAAAGACTACATTTTCATTGCACTATATTTGTTATTTATAGAACTTTTTCTTTTTTTTCTCTCTTCCCCTGTTATGTACTATGTTTACATATTCACATATTCTGTTGTGCTGCAGCAAGTAAGAATTTCATTGTCCCATCTGGGACATATGACAATAAAACACTCTTGACTTGACTCTTGTGCTGTACTGTCTAATGTTTAAGTTATTGATAGAGATGACAAACAGCAATGGGCCCAAGACTGACGCCTGAGGCACATCAATGGTCATAGGAAATGTAGACACAAAAAGTTGGAGTAACTCAGCAGGACAGTCAACGTCTCTGGAGAGAAGGAATGGGTGACGTTTCGGGGTCAGGACGTCCAAAATACACCCTCGCACCACCAACCTCTGCCTCCAACCATGAAGACTTGATGGGCCAAAGAGCGTGTTTCAATGCTGTGATTTTATAACTGTACATGCATCTGCTGTTAGTGTCAATTTCTGATCAGTGGTGCTCCATTTAATTTGCAACATGATGCAGCTTTTAACCAAAGTTCTTTTTTTAAACGAAAACACCTGATTTTCTGGACCAGGTAGAAAAAAAAATGTCAAACGCTCACCCAAAGTCATCCGAAAATGAACATTCAAGCTCAGGTTAAAATTAAATAGTCACAAGGATGAACTATCCCAATGCATCAAATACCAAGGGGATCGGAAGGGTTTGCAATGAAATTGCACTGATCCACCAGATTGCTGAGGTATCAACAGTTCATTTGACCTCTGACACATCCAAGGGAACTGGGCAGTTTCACAGTCCCAACACTATTAGGGAAACTGGAGAGACATTAAATACAAAATGGAAAAAAAAAAACAAAGTTAAATAAGAGCTCGGCTAACAGTCGATCCTCAGCTGCCAGATTGAGCCAGTGAAAGATTTTGCTTTGATTCCTCAAGAATATCCTTGTACAAGGCAAAGCGACATTGTGGCAGTAGACATGATCTGACGCTGTACTGATGGGGTTATACTCCTTGCCATCAACGGATATAGAGATGTTTCTGCTGGGCGCAGATGGAGCCATTATTTCTGCTAAGCAGACAGTCTATCAAACCTAAATGGTCCAAAATTGGGCAAAATTAAGGATATTTGGAAATTAATCCAAATTGGATCACTTTGAGTCCCAAATCATTTTCAAAGCTTTTCCCCAAAGCAAAGAGTTTGAAAGTATAAAAGGGTTTTTCATTCATCCTGGTGAACTGTGAACCTCTGCAGGAACTACTCATCACTCTAATGGTGATTGCTCCGTAAATTCTTCAACAATGCAGCTTATGTGCAGATGTTTGTCTATTTGTGGCTTGATCATACGATGGACTGGTCAGGATCTTTGCAATGTCAGCTCCAGATAATAATGCAAACTTCAGCCTAGTAAGGGTACCAGGGGTTACGGGGAGAAATATAGAAACGTGGAACATAGGTGTAGGTGTAGGCCATTCGGCCCTTCAATCCAGCACCGCCATTCAATATGATCATGGCCGATCATCCAATATGATCATGGCCGATCATCCAAAATCAGTACCCCGTTCCTGCTTTCTCCCCACATCCCCCTTTTTCTGCTTCCGTTAGCCTAAAGAGCTATAACTAACTCTCTCGTGAAAACATCCAGTAAATTGGCCTCCACTGCCTTCTGTGGCAAAGAATTCCACAGAGTTACAACTCTCTGGGTGAAAATGGTTTTTCCTTATCAGTGTCCTAAATGGCCTACCCCTTATTCTTCAGGCTGCAGAATGGGGCTGAGGTGGATAGATAGTTCAGCCATGATTGAATGGTGGTGTAAACTCGGTGGGCCGAATGGCCGGATTCTGTTCCTATAACTTGTGAACTTATGAAAATGTGGCCCACTTCCAATATGAATTTCACTGCGACTTGCCACAGGTGACAATAAAGTATTCAATTCGGTATTTTGGGAGCCAACTCTCAATAAAGGCACACAATAAAGACGGGATTATTCCCATGCACAGCACAGCCTTTAGACAGGGTGAGGGAAATAGCATTTGCTAATCAGGACCTTACACCCAGCACGGAACATGTACACCAGCCATGGTTGAATGGCGGAGTAGACTTGATGGGCCGAATGGAATAATTCTGCTCCTATCACTTGTGAACATACCCTATTGTGCTCAGCAGGCAACTTTCAGTTGATAGACAACACTGTCACATCATAGCCCCTGACCTCAGTCTTCAATCATTGAAAAGATGTTGCTTCGATTCCTCAAGAAGTTCCTTGCACAAGGCAAAGCGATATTGTGGAAGAAAGCTCTGCTGACCACAATGCCTGGGCTTTGTGTGTTAGGGTGTATTTCAATATCCAGGTATAAGAAGTGTTGTTCCACTGTATTCAATGCAGTCGTATGGGCCCCATCATAGCTCACTGAGTTTAGAGGTACAGCACGGAAACGGGCCCTTCGGCCCACCCAGTCCACCCCGACCAGCGACCAACCTGTACACACTAGCACTATCCTATATGTACATGTGTGAGTTATACACCAGAGTCATCAAACACATCAGCCATGGTCACCATTTGGTCTCTTCTGCTGACTAATTCAGTTCAGTTCGGGAGACACAAGGAACTGCAGATGCTGGAATCTTGAGTAAAACACAAGGTGTACAGTAGAGAGCATACTGACTGGCTGCATCGTGGCTTGGTTCGGCAACTTGAACGTCCAGGAGCGGAGTGGATTGCAAAAAGTTTTGACCACTGCCCAGTCCATCATCGGCTCTGACCTCCCCACCATCGAAGGGATCTATAGTAGTCGATGCCTCAAAAAGGCTGCCAACATCATCAAGGACCCACACCATCTTGACCACACACTCAATTCATCAGGAATGCCATCAGGAAGAAGGTACAGGAGTCTGAAAACTGTAACGTCCAGGTTCAGGAACAGCTTCTTCCCTACAGCCGTCAAGCTCTGAACTACAACAGACTATTATTATTATTGCACTGTATTTGTTTATTTATTGAGTATGTGTGCATGTGTATATACACACACTAAACATTATTTTTTCTACCATTATGTACTATGCTGTGCTGCAGCAAGCAAGAATTTAATTGTCCATCTGGACATATGACAATAAAACACTTGACACTTGACGTGACTCTTGACTCTGTGAGTTAGGCAGCATCTGAGAGGGACATGGACAGGCAACGTTTTAGATCGGGATCCTGCTTCAGCTTGACCAGAAACGTTGCCTGTCCATGTCCTCCAGAGATGCTGCCTAACCCCGTTGAGTTACCTACCCCAGCATATTGTGTTTTGCTCAGATCTCATCTTTATAAGGATCGCCGCCAGCATCTCCCTCACCAAACCTTGAACTGCAGGTTAAAAGATGTTGCAAATATCTGTGGTCAGGGATGAGGATTGTCACAGTTACTTAGAAAAGGACCAGGAAATGCAATCCATGCCCTGCTTTGAGATGGCAGAAATTTGCATTGAGGACGTGCAAAACAAAAAATGTTTTACCTTTCATTGCAGAGTTGTTCAGCTGAAGATCCTGGGATTATGTGGCCTTTTTTTATTTATTTATTTATTTTAAAAAAAAAATTTATTGTTTGGATTTTTGTATGTAATTTATGTGCCTCGTGTTAGTTGTATGTTCTGTTGTTCTGCCTGTTTTATGATGTCTTGCTTGTTTTCTTTTTTCTGTACAGCACTTTGGTCAGCTTTGGTTGTTTTTAAGGTGCTTAACAAATAAAGTTATTATTATTATTATTAGAAACATAGGTACATTTAAAATAGGTGCAGGAGTAGGCCATTTGGCCCATCGAGCCAGCACCGCCATTCAATATGATCGGGGATGATCAGTACCCCGTTCCAGCTTTTTCCCCATATCCCTCGATTCTGTTAGCCCTGAAAGCTAAATCTAACTATCTCTTGACCTTCTGAGGACCCTGCTTCTTCCTCTTGCACCAATCTGCCTTCTCTACTCATTCCCAGCACAGTCAGGCTTCCTTGCAAGGAAATTATCTAGATCACAAATAAAGAGTTTTTAATTATCAAGTTTGCCGACAATTAAATACTTACAGGTACGGATATGTACATGGACAGGATAGGTTTAGAAGGGTACGGGCCAAACGCAGGCAGGTGGGCAAGTGTAGATGGGAGATAGACACAAAGAGCTGTAGATACTTCTGCAGTCTCGACACGATATGTCACCTATTCCTTCCCTCCAGGGGTCCTGTCTGACCCGTTGACTTGCTCCAGCTTTTTGTGTCTATCTTTGGTTTAAACTAGTGTCTGCAGTTCCTTCTTCCACAGAATATAGATGGGATATGATGGTCAGAATGGGGAAAGTAGGACGGAAGGGCCTGCTTCCGCTCTGTATGACCCTGTGACTCTATGTTTCTGGAAGTCGCTATTCTGGTTGTGAATGGATGGGGGAAATCTTGCCTGCTGGCTAAAGATATTTGTCCGTGTACATCGGACGCCATTTTGGTGTCACTCCAAACATAGGTCCCCACTAGGGTTGCCAACTGTCCCTGATTAGCCGGGACATCCCGTATTTTGGGCTAAAGTGGTTTGTCCCATATGGGGCCACCCTTGTCCCGTATTTGACCGCTACTACTCGGTTTGAGGGGACTGTCGGGTCGGAGTGCAGCGTCTGGCCCCGCGTCACCCGTCCCGACATAGTGCAGCCCATGGAGTGCAGCAGCAGCGCCTCGCCCGTGACCACGTCGGTCGACAGCCCGGACCTTCGCTTACCGCCAACACCACCACCCCTCCTCCTCATGGCCGATCATTGGTCCATGAGTTGGATGCGGTGCCTGACTATGCGTGCACAGAACGCAAAGCCCAGCCGGTGGGCCATCTGAAGAGTTTTGGCCTGGGCCCTGCGACGTCAGTTGGCCCACCAGCTGGGCTTTGTGTGCAGTCCAGCACCCGGGGCTAATCATCATT
This sequence comes from Leucoraja erinaceus, assembly GCF_028641065.1. NCBI lineage: Eukaryota > Metazoa > Chordata > Chondrichthyes > Rajiformes > Rajidae > Leucoraja > Leucoraja erinaceus. Next base: position 8,689,019 of record NC_073385.1, on the reverse strand, counting down.
CACCCACCCACGGCTGAGTCGGTCAACAAATTGCCGTTGGGAATTTGTCCCTTATTTTGACCGTTTGTCCCTTATTTGGGAATGAGAAAGTTGGCAACCTTAGTCCCCACTTGCCCTGTTGCCCATCAATAGTGGCAATTTACAATTTTTCACCCAGAGAGTTGTGAGTCTGCGGAATTCTCTGCCTCAGAGGGCGGTGGAGGCCGGTTCTCTGGATACTTTCAACAGAGAGCTAGATAGGGCTCTTAAAGATAGCGGAGTCTGGGGATATGGGGGGAAGGAACGGGGTATTGATTGGGGTTGATCAGCCATGATCACATTGAACGGCGGTGCTGGCTCGAAGGGCCGAATGGCCTACTCCTGCACCTATTGTCTATTGTTTATTGGCATCTTCTAGACGCAGTTATGCTGGGTGGTCCGTCCTGGCAGGTGAGCGGAACAGCGAAGTCTCGACCGCTAGTTACCGTCAGGATGGGCTCTTTATTCTCCCATTTCCAGCACAGTGCGGCCGGATTAAGTAAGGAATGCAGCTAATTTATCTCAGCAGCCTGAGACATCTTTGTTAAACGTTAAAGCAAAAATAGGACAGAATGACAGGCAATTTTTTAAAGCTCTTTTCATCATCCGGCAGAATGGATAAAAGATGAAATTCTTCGTGGCTTTCAAACATGTATCAAAGGCCTGAGGCTGAGGGATCACTGTCACTGGCTCCAAACCTGCCCCACCCTCAAAGATGTGGATTATAAAAAAAATAATCACTAGCCTTTCAAACATAAATTTACAAAGAGCAGAAAAAAAAATAAAAAATTAAAAGGCACCTCAGTCTTATAAAGCAACAAGAGATCCTTGAAGAATTGGCCCGTGTTATTACTATGTACTGTACAATCCTTTGGTGGGTGGGAAGTCAGAGCAGGAATTCTGATTCAGTTTTTTATTTACAATTTGATCTTCGGCTCTCCAGAGGATAGCGACTTCATGAACATCATTGAAATCAAAAGCACAGAAGGAAGCCATTTTAATCCATCATGTCTGTCTGAGTGTAGAGATACTTTCCTTCACTCTGCTGTATCGTTTTAGGTGACAATATAAAATATAGTTTAGTTTTAGGTTAGTTTAGTTTAGTTTAGTTCAGAGATACAGCATGGAAACAAGGCCCTACGACCCACCGGTCTGCGCCGACCAGCGATTCCAGCACCCTAACACTGTCTTACACACACCAGGAACAATTTTCAATTTTTACTAAGGCAATTAGCCAACAAACCTGTACGTCTTTGAAGTGTGGGAGGAATCTGGAGCTCCCAGGGAAAACCCACGCAGGTCACATGGGGAACATACAAACTCCCCACAGACAGCATCCGTAGTCAGATTAAACCCGGGTCGCCTGCGTGTAATAATAATAATAATAATAATTATAACTTTATTTATCAAGCACTTTAAACAACTGCAGTTGCCACAAAGTGCTGTACATGAGAACTCATGGACAAGAAGTTATTACAAACCATTAAAAACCATAAAACAAAGGACTATAAAACAGTAAAAATTAAAAGATATTAAAAGCACTAAAAACAGGAGCAACCGGAGGTTGCAGGTAGTGGAAGCTGGTAGGGAGGCTGACAAAAACCTCCGGGAACCGCACGGAAACCTTGGGAGGGGCGCAAAGTCTCCAGAGGTTTCCGTTCAAGTTTCCTAAGTGGGACAGGGGCATAAGGCAGCAACTCTACCGCTGCACCACCGTGCCGCTGCAGTTTAGTTTACTTTAGTTTAGTTTAGATCAGTTTAGTTTATTGTCACGTGTACCGAGATACAATGAAACGTTTTTGTGGCGGTCAGTGGAAAGACAATACATGATTACAATCGAGCCATTTACAGCCTGTAGATACATGATGAGGGAATAACGTTTAATGCAGGGTAAAGCCAGTAAGGTCCGATTTTTTACCTGACCTCCCGGTGGCTCAGCACTTCAACTCCCCCTCCCATTCCCAATCTGACCTTTCTGTCCAGTGCTTCCTCCATTGCCACAGTGAGGCCCAGCGCAAATTGGAGGAACAGCGCCTCATATTTCACTTGGGCAGCTTACAACCCAGCGGTATGAACATTGACTTCTCTAACTTCAGATAGCCCTTGCTTTCTCTCTCCATCCCCCTTCCCAGTTCTCCCACTTGTCTTATATGTGTTTCTGCCTACATTCGATCTTTGTCCCTTCCCCTCCCTTGACATCAGTCTGAAGAAGGGTCTCGACCTGTTCTCCAGAGATGCTGCCTCACCCGCTGAGTTGGCTGTATGACTCCAGGACACAACAGAGTTACTCCAGCAATTTGTGTCTACCTTCAAGGTCCGATTAAAGGTAGTCAACGATGAGGTAGATAGTAGTTCAGGACTGCTCTCTAGTTGTTGGTAGAAAACTTCCGATCCCCTTCATTCTGAGCATATACATTTACTTCACATCCTCACTCTAATCCTTCTTCCATTAGGTAAATCTCTGGCTCCTGCCTAACTTAGTTAATGACCGCTCTTATTCTTATTCACTCCATCTCAGCCTTTCAAAACTTTATACAGGTGAATTAGACTTCACCTCAGTCTCCTCTGATTTAATTAAAAGAACTCCGTATCCAGCCAACCTTTAATCAGAACTAAACATCTCAGCCTTTGGGCTTTGTAGTCTTAGTTATTAGTGCTGGGTCACTGACTACAGCAATGGGTTCACGCTCCATTTTAAAATAAAAGCTGAAAATGTTAATAATACTCAACAGGTCAAGCAGCATCCACAGGGAGAGGGAAAGAGTCAAAGTTTCAAATCAATTACTTTGTTTAAAAATCAGAAATGGTTGGTTTCTTAATAAGTTGTTCCATGGGCATGAATCACATTTGGGTACTTCATGAAATAAACATCTACCTACGTGATCTGATAGTCACAAGTGAGCCTGAATATGAATTATTTAAGAAAGAACTGCAAATGCTGGAAAAATCGATGGTAAAAAAAATGCTGGAGAAACTCAGCGGGTGAGGCAGCATCTATGAAGTGAAAGAATAGGTGACGTTTCGGGTCATGACCCTCTCGACCCGAAACGTCACCTATTCCTTCGCTCCATAGATGCTGCCTCACCTGCTGAGTTTCTCCAGCATTTTTCTCCACCTCTGATTATAAATTATGTCACCAGATGATCCTCTTTTTAAGCTGAGTTTTGGCCAGGACAGCCCAACCCTTATTTAATTGAGTGGGTTTATCATAAAATGGCACTGTGGCGCAGCGGTAGAGAGAGTACAGAGGAGTACTAAATAGGAGAGTACAGAGGAGAACTAGAATGTTGCCTGGGTTTCAACAACTAAGTTACAGAGATAGGTCGAATAAGTTAGGTCTTTATTCTCTGGATCGCAGAAGGTTAAGGGGGGACTTGATAGAGGTTTTTTAAATGACGAGAGTGATAGACAGAGTTGATGTGGATAAACTTTTCCCCATTGAGAGTAGGGAAGATTGAAACAAGAGGACATAAATTCAGAATTAAGGGACAGAAGTTTAGGGATAACATGAGGGGGAACTTCTTTACTCAGAGAGTGGTAGCGGTGTGGAATGAGCTTCCAGTGGAAGTGGTGGAGGCAGGTTCGTTGGTATCATTTAAAAATAAATTGGATAGGCATATGGATGAGAAGGGAATGGAGGGTTATGGTATGAGTGCAGGCAGGTGGGACTGAGGGAAAAAAAGTTGTGTCGGCACGGACTTGTAGGGCCGAGATAGCCAGTTTCCGTGCTGTAATTGTTATATGGTTATATGGTTATATGGTAGAGCTGCGGTCTTACAGCGCATGAGACCTGGGTTCAATCCTGACTACGGGTGCTGTCTGTACGGAGTTTGCAAGTTCTCCCTGTGGCTTGCAGGGGTTTTCACCGAGTGCTCCGGTATCCTGCCACATTCCAAAGATCCACGTAAGTTGATTGGCTTCGTTAAAGATTGTAAATTGTCTCTCGTGTACGGGGATCGCTGATCTGCGCGGACCGAAGGGCCTGTTTCCGTGCTGTATCTCTACAATAAACTAAACTATGAAGCATGAAGCAGCATTTCTGGCAAAGACGCACACCCGCATTAGTGTTTTAAGTTGGATTAGGAACGCAGACCTTGGTCTGAACCTTTAGAGGGATGAGGGAAGATTTGTTGACAGGTTTTTCTTTCTTTTTTTAACATAAAGCCTTCCACTACATTAAATCTTACATGACAGTCTTACCTGTCTTTCTAAAACTCTGTAATTAGAGTGATGCCTTGTGGGGGGAAAAAAGCTGTCAATTATTTCCATTAGAATAAACTCACAAGAGCTCTCCTTTCGAAAACAGTCAAATTGAGAAGCAGGAAAAGGCAGAAGTAACTATCCTGGCCTTATTTTGTGCTACTTTGAAACTGAGGGACAATCTCTATCCAATCACCTCACCCTCTCTACATCTGCCTGTGATCTGCAAAAAAAAAAAACAAGATTTAAGAAAGAAATGTTGGAAAGATCGAAGGTAGGCAAAGTCTGAAGAAGGGTCTCGACCCGAAACGTTGCCTATTCCTTCGCTCTGTAGATGCTGCCTCACCCGCTGAGGTTCTCCAGGATTTTTGTCTACCTTCCAAAAAAACAGTAACACCCCAGTGATGGAGTCATAGAGTGATACAGTGTGGAAACAGGCCCTTCAGCCCAACTTGCCCACACCAACCGACATGTCCCAGCTACACTGGTCCCACCTGCCCGCATTTGGCCCATATCCCTCTAAACCTGTCCTTTCTATGTACCTGTCTAAATGTTTCTTAAACAATCACGATAGTCCCAGCCTCAACTACCTCCTCGCTTCATACACCCACGACCCTTTGTGTGAAAAGTTACCTCTCAGATTAATATTAAATCTTTTCCCCTTCACCTTAAACCTATGTCCTCTGGTCCTCGATTCACCTACTCTGGGCATGAGTGTGCATCTACCTGATCTTTTCCTCTCATGATTTTATACACCTCTATAAGATCGCCTCTCATCCTCCTGCGCTCCAAGGAATAGAGTCCCAGCCGACTCAACCTCTCCCTGTAGCTCACACCCTCTAGTCCTGGCAACATCCTCGTAAACCTTCTCTCTACCCTTTCTAGCTTGGCGACATCTTTCCTTTCCTACATTTCCACTAAACACGGACTCTTCCAGAAGATAGACACAAAAAATAGACACGAAAAAATGCATTTCGTTGTCTCTGTACTGTACACTGACAATGACAATTAAAAATTGAATCTGAAAAAGCTGGTGTAACTCAGCGGGTCAGGCAGCATCTCTGGAGAAAAGGAATAGGTGACGTTTCGGGTCGAGACCCTTCTTCGGACTGGGGAGAGGGAAACTTGGGGTATTAAAAGGCACAGAACAAATCACAGCCAGCACCGATGACTCAAGAGAGGCGGAGCCCACAAGGGTCCATTGTTGGCTGTGGAAGAAGCGATTGAAACATTGAAACTAGCAAGATGACTGGAGTGGGGGAGGGGACAGAGAGAGGAGGAATGCAGGAATTACTTGAATTTAGAAAAATCTATATGTATACCGATGGATTGTAAGCTTCCCAGGCGAAATATGAGGTGTTGTTCCTCCAATTTGCTTGTGGCCTCGCTCTGACAGTGGAGGAGGCTCTGGACAGAAAGGCCAGTGTGGGAACGGGAGGGGGAGTTAAAGTGCAGAGATCAGCCGCGGAATATTCCCCTACACGATTGGTCCTTTTGTGCAGATGTCATCACGCATCAATGCACTGAGCCTGTGACTGTGACACAAGAACCGACAGACTCTGCTTGTATCCAAAATAGAGTAAAACAAAATACCCTGGGAGTGCTTTAATGAGGACAGCAACCGGTTAGCAACTTCTGATATTCCACAGCAGATAGACACAAAGTGCTGGAGTAACTCGACGGGGCAGGCAGCATCTCTGGAGAGACGGTGATGTTTCGGGTCGAGAACTTTCTTCAGACTGAAGAAGCGTCTCATCTTAAAACCCCACTCATTCCTTCTCTCCAGAGATGCTGCCTGCCCTGCAGAGTTACTCCAGCATCTTTGGTGTAAACCATCATCTGCAATTCCTCCCTACTGAAACTTCTGTCCATGGTCTTATTTCAATGGAGTCACACAGTCATGGAAACAGGCCACTCAGCCCATTGTATCTGCTCTGGCCACTTGACACAAATCTAATGCTAACCCATCTAATTCTGCCCACGTTCCATTCATTTTAGAGTTGCTGCCTTACAGCGGCAGAGACCAGGGTTTGATCCTGACTACGGGTGCTGTCTGTGCGGAGTATGTACATTCTCCTCGTGACCTGCGTGGGTTTTCTCCAGGAGCTCCGGTTTCCCCCCACGCTGCAAAGACGTACAGGTTTGTAGGATAATGGGCTTCAGTAAAATTGTAAATTGGCCCTTGTGTGTGTGGGATAGTGTTAGTGTGTGGGGATCGCTGGACGGCACACATTCGGTGGGCCATAGGGCCTGTTCCTGAGCTGTAGCTCTAAATTAAACTAAACTAAACTAAAACTGAACTACCGACCCATGCGTCTTTGGGACGTGGGAGGAAACTGGAGCCCCTGAAAGTCACAACATTTGGTTAGGACACAATGGGAGCATGAAATGCAGTTCTGGTCACCCCATTACAGGAAGAAGATGAAGCCTTTGGAGAGGTTGCAAAAGATGTTTACAGGATGCTGCCAGATTAGAGAGTATTAGCTACCAAACACCAGAGGACGTAGCTTTTAAGGTGAGAGGGAGAAAGGTTAATGGAGATGTGCAGGGTAAGGTTTTTGTACACAGATTGGGCGGCTGGAATGGACTGTCAGGGGTGTTGGTGGAGGCAGATATAACAAAGGGGTTTTGATATAAGCATAAAGATATGCAGGGAATAGCAGGATATGGATCACATGCAGGCAAATTTGGCATCTAGGCCAGCACAGACATCACGGGCAGAAGGGCCTGTTCCTCACTTGTTCTGTTCAATGTTTCATGTTACAGTTCCTTTCTAGTTCTGATAAGAATTCAAATCTGAAAAGGAGGAAGAAAACACTTTTATTTCACTTGATAAAAGTGTTCAGTCACTGAGTATATTCAAGGCCAATGAAAAGACTTTTGTAGACGGGTCACGGTGGCGCAGCGGTAGAGTTGCTGCCTCACAGTGCCGGAGACCCAGGTTTGATCCTGACTAAGGGTGCTGTCTGTACGGAGCTCAGCCATCCTCCCTGTGACTGCGTGGGTATTTTAAACTAAAATAAACGGTGCAAGAGACCTTCAGTTTCCCCTTGAGGTCCAAACACTCCAAATACATTACGACACATACAGGCTTGTTAAACATTAGTTGGCTTGGTATAAAAGGTAAATTGTCCACTGCAGTCTCCCCCCCCCCCCGTGTCAGGAGTAAAGTCAAAGCCCCATGTTGGGGGGCGATCGCGGCCTTAAAGCCACGGTGCAGACACCGGGTCTTGGTTGGCCCCCCCGATGGGTCCCGTTTCAGCCAAGCCGCGTGTATCTCTAAACTAAAGGAGCTCTTCAACCCCGCAAACGGGCGGGGGATTGGCGAAGCCCTGTCAGCATCCCTCAGGGGAGGGGCTCCCGGTGGACCAGGCTCAGTATTCTTTGAATGGTGGAGAGCGCAGTCACAGCGAGGGGAATAGGCCATTCCGGTGACGGTGTTTCCGTTCCAGATCCCCGTTCTCATGCCGATTTTTGAGCCCCAACGATAACGGTAAACCCGACGAGAAAAGGTCGGGTCTCCCCGTGCAAAGAAAAAAAGTTTCCCCCCCCTGCAAAGGAAAACAGGAGGGGACCAGGTATCATACTTTGAATGGTGGAGAGGTCACAGCGAGGGAATAGGCCATTCCTGTTTCCGTTCCCTATGTTCTCATGCCGATTTTGAGCAATAAAATATGCAAAGGAAAACAAGGGACTGTATCATACTTCAACTAGTCCGCTGAATTGGAGGCAGCATTCCCCCTGCTCACCTCTCCCTCACCACACAATTTCCTTCAAAGCCTCTAATAACATCATGCGGAAACAGATTGAGAGCCATAACACTTAGCTTAATATAAAATCCACCCCAGCACAGTTTGTGCAGAGTCTCAGTTTTATTTTGAGTTGAACAGAAATGTTGGCTGTGCCCAATTTAAAAAAAAAATTCTACCATTACGAGGATATTTCCAGGACAAGAGGGTCTGAGCTGTAGGGAGAGGTTGAGTAGGACTCTATTCCTTGGAGCGCAGGAGGATGAGGGGTGATCTTATGGAGGTGCAGTATAATCATGAGAGGAATGGATCGGAGCTGCTTGCCCAGAGTAGGAGAATCGCGGACCAGAGGACATAGGTTTAAGGTAAAGGGAATCTGAGGCAGAGCCGTCTTAGCCCATGGGCACGCTGGGCAGTTGCCCAGGACCTCACCAGCATAGGGGCCCCATGCTAATCTATATATTGTAGACTGTTATTGTAGAACATGAAAACAGAGAAGAACATCGCAAGTGCATGACAGCATATTTGATTCGGCATAAAGAAACTTGAAGTGTAGGGGCCCCAGTCCACTGCTTTGTCCGGGGGCCTACAATGCTGTTAAGACGGCCCTGATCTGAGGGGTAACTTTTTCACACAAAGGATGGTGGGTGGATGGAATGAGCTGTCAAAGGAGGTAGTTGAGGCTGGGACTATCCCAACGGTTAAGAAACATTTAGACAGGTACATGGATAGGACAGGTTTAGAGTGATATGGTCCAAACGCAGGCAGGTGGGACTAGTGTAGCTGGGACATGTCGGCCAGTGTGGACAGCATGGGCCGAAGTGCCTGTTTCAACGTTGTATCGCTCTACGACTCTATTTACAAGCCGGCAACCATCACTGATAATGTCATCCCGAATTGCCCATGAGTTGGTGGTGAGCTCACTCCTTGGTCCATTGGTGTTACATATCCAGCTGCGCAGTGAAATTCCTTTTTTGCATATAACACACACGCAGGCGGCCACATTTTTGGCGCCATTATTCAAAGTTAAAAGTCTAGTCGGCTCACGTGGTCGATGAACTGGAGCCGTTGCCACGAAGCGGCGGCCATCGCCTCTCGAAGATGGACACAACAAGCTGGACTAACAGCACGACAGGCAGCAACTCTGGAGAGAAGGAATGGGTGCGTTTCTGGTCGGGACCCTCTCCTCTCCTGGCCCGGCCTTCTTTGTGTCCTGGGGGCGCCAACTGCTGCCGACCTTGAAGGCATTGGAGGAATTACCCCGGTTCACCCTCCTGCCGGCCCTCGCTCCACCCGTCCGACGTTCCAGCTCCCTCCCGGTTACGCCGACCGACGAGCCTTCGCGTGAGTTGCCGGTCCCGCTAACCGATGAACCGATCAGGCGATGCTGCGGCACCTCGGGAATAGTTCCAGCGTATTGGCTTTCTGATATGACTGAATGGCAAGCTTGGTCACTCTTTAGACTCTAATGCCCCTGTCCCACTTAGGAAACCTGAACGGAAACCTCTGGAGACTTTGTGCCCCACCCAAGGTTTCCGTGTGGTTCCCGGTCATTTTTGCCAGTCTCCCTACTTGCTTCCATATAACCATATAACCATATAACCATATAACAATTACAGCACGGAAACAGGCCATCTCGACCCTTCTAGTCCGTGCCGAACACATATTCTCCCCTAGTCCCATATACCTGCGCTCAGACCATAACCTTCCATTCCCTTCCCGTCCATATAACTATCCAATTTATTTTTAAATGATAAAAACGAACCTGCCTCCACCACCTTCACTGGAAGCTCATTCCACACAGCCACCACTCTCTGAGTAAAGAAGTTCCCCCTCATGTTACCCCTAAACTTCAGTCCCTTAATTCTCAAGTCATGTCCCCTTGTTTCAATCTTCCCTACTCCCAGTGGGAAAAGCTTTTCCACGTCAACTCTGTCTATCCCTCTCATCATTTTAAAAAACCTCTATCAAGTCCCCCCTTAACCTTCTGCGCTCCAAAGAATAAAGCCCTAACTTGTTCAACCTTTCTCTGTAACCTAGTTGCTGAAACCCAGGCAACATTCTAGTAAATCTCCTCTGTACTCTCTCTATTTTGTTGACATCCTTCCTATAATTAGGTGACCAAAATTGTACACCATACTCCAGAATTGGCCTCACCAATGCCTTGTACAATTTTAACATTACATCCCAACTTCTATACTTATTTCACTCATAATTCCACTGCCTGCAACCTCCGGCAACCACCTGCAACCTCCGGGAACCGCACGGAAACCTTGGGTGGGGCGCAAAGACTCCAGAGGTTTCCGTTCAGGTTTCCTAGATGGGACTCTGGACGTTAGAGACACTGTGCAGAAACAGGCCCTTCAGCCCACCGAGTCCGTACCATCCAGCGATGCACTAGCACTATCCTACACACACTTTTGTCCCACGTGTGTAGGATAGAACTACTGTACGGGGATCGCTGGTTGGTGTGGACTCGACGGGCCAAAGGGCCCATTTCCATGCTGTATCTCTTAATCTAAAACTAAAACTCAAGCTAAAGTACTGGCACTTTGTCAAACTGGCACATTAGGTTCAATCGCTGGACTTGGAAACAAAAGTGTTTCTTTGCGGTCAGACAGTTGAATGAAGTAAAACAAATAAAAGTCAATACTGGGGCTGGAGGCTCAGAGTATGGTGGAAAATCACAATTGTTTTAATAATTAAAGCTTAATTTAATTAGTAAAGCAGTCCGTGTCTTAAAATCAATAGTAGGACGTGGCTTTGAGTCATAGCTTAGCTGCTGTTGAGTGTTCAAGATGGATGGAGGGTAGAAATGGTTCAAGCAAACAAGGAAAACCACACGTCATAGTCCCATGCATTTTAAATAACAAAAGTGTGATGGCTTGTTTGTAGCCTGGCAGCAAACTGCATTGAACTATGCTGTTAAATTAGCAACTGTGTCTCCAAAACGTTGACTAAATAGCAGTTAGTTTACTTTAGTGAAACAGGCCCCTTCGGTCCACCGGGTCCACCGCGACGACCAGCGATCCCCGCACCGTTCAACTCACACTAGGGACATTTTTTACATTTATACCAAGACAATTTACGTACATGCTTTGTACATCTTTGGAATGTGGGAGAAAACCGAACATACAAACTCCGTACAGACCGCACCCGTAGTCGGGATTGAACCCGAGTCTCTGGTGCTGATAGCACTGTGAGGCAGCAACTCTGCCGCTGCACCACCATGCTGCCCTTCGATTGCATGGCAGCAAACCACTTAGTTAAATTAGCAACTTTGCTTCCAAATAATTGACTAAGGACTGAGGAAGGACATTCTTGCTATTGAGGGGTTTGCCAGGTTAATTCCCAGGATGGCGGGATTGTCATATGTTGATAGAATGGAGAGGCTGGGCTTTAGAAGGAATGGAATTTAGAAGGATGAGAGGACACATTGTTGAAACATGTAAGATTATTAAGGGTTTGGACACGCCAGAGGCATGAAATGTGTTCCTGAAGTTGGGACAGTCCAGAACCAGGGGATACAGTTTAAGAATAAGGGGTAAGCCATTTAGAACAGAAAAGAGGAAAAACTTTTTCACACAGTGAGTCGTGAGTCTGTGGAATTCTCTGCCTCAGAAGGAGGTGGAGGCAGGTTCTCTGGATGCTTTCAAGAGAGAATTAGATAGAGCTCTTAAATATAGCGGAGTCAGGGGATATGGGGAGAAGGCAGGAACGGGGTACTGATTGTGGATGATCAGCTATGATCACATTGAATGGCGGTGCAGGCTCGAAGGACCGAATGGCCTACTCCTGCACCTATTGTCTATTGTCTATTGTTTAGTTTAGTTTACTTTAGAGATACAGAGTGGAACCGGGACCTTCGGCCCACCAAGTCCATGCCAACCAGTGATCACCCCGTACACTAGTACTATCCTACACACTAGGAACAATTTACAAACCGGTACATCATTGCAGTGTGGGAGGAAGCCAAAGTAAACGCACGTGGTCACAGGTAGAACGTAGAAACTCTGAACAGAAACCACACAAAGTCAGGATTTTACCTGTGTCTCTGGTGCTGTAAGGCTGCAACAGTTCTGCTGTCCAACATGCCACCCCTATTTACACCGTCATAAGGCCATGGTCCATAAGAAATAGGAGTAGAATTAGGCCATTCAGCCCATCAAGTCTACTCCGCCATTCAATTAAGGCTGATCTATCTCTCCTTTCTTACCCCATTCTCTTGCCTTCTCCCCATAACCTCTGACACCCGTACTAATCAAGAATCTATCTATCTCTGCCTTAAAAAATCCACTGATAAAGAATTCCACAGATTCCACAGATTCACCACCCTCTGACTAAAGAAATGTGGCCTCATCACCTTCCTAAAAGAACATCCTTTAATTCTGAGGCTATGACCTCTAGTCCGAGACTCTCCCACTATTGGAAACATCCTCTCCACATCCACCCTATCCAAGCCTTTCACTATTCTGTGTGTTTCAATGAGGTCCCCCCCTCATTCTTATAAACTTCCGTGAGTATAGGCCCAGTGCCGACAAATGCTCATCATAGGTTAACCTACTCATTCCTGAGATTATTCTTCTAAACCTCCTCTGGACCCTCTCCAGAGACAGCACATCCTTCCTCAGAGATGGGGCCCAAAATTGCTCACAATATTCCAAATGCGGCCTACCAGCGCCTCATAGAGCCTCTTCACTACATCCCTGTTTTTGTATACAAGCCCTCTTGAAATAAATGCTGGCATTGATTTTGATTTCTTTACTATCGATTCGACTTGCAGATTAACTTTTTGGGAATCCTGTATCAGCATTCCTAGTCCCTTTATACCTCCGATTTCTGGATTCTCTCTCCATTTAGAACATAGTCTACCCCTTCATTCCTACTACCAAAATGCATGACTCCACACTTTGCTACACTATATTCCATCTGCCACTTCTCTGCCCACTCTGCAGAGACCCTGCTTTCTCTACACTACCTGCCCCTCCACCTATTTTCGTATCATCTATAAACTTTGCCACAAAGCTTTCAATCCCCGCGTCCAAATCATTAACATACAACGTGAAGAGTAGCGGCCCCAGCACCGACCCTTGTGGAACTCCGCTAGTCACTGGCAGCCAACCAGAAAAAGCCCCCTTTATTGCCACTCTTTGTCTTCTGCCATCCAGCCAACCTGCTATCCATGCAAGTATCTGCCCTTTTATACCGTGGGCTCTCATCTTCCTAAGCAGCCTAACGTGTGGCACCTTATCAAAGGCTTTCTCAAAATCTAAGTAAATAACATCTACTGACCCTCCTTTGTCTGTCCTGTTATTTACTTCTTCAAAGAATTCCAGCAAATTTGTCTAGCAAGACCTCCCCTTCACAAAGCCATGCGGACTTTGGCCTATTTCATCATGAACTTCTAAGTACTCCGTAATGTCATCCTTTTCAAATCTTACCAACCACTGAAGTCAGACGAACTGGCCTACAGTTGCCACGAGTCTGCCTTGCTCCCTTTTTCTGCGGGGAGCCTGCGTTAGCCTGCGTTATCCCACTTTCCCCATCAACTCCCTAAGCACTAAGAACAATTTACAAAGGCCAATTAACCTACAAAACCTGCACGTCGTTGGAATGTGGGAGGATTGATCTACTGGTCTCTGGCACTGTGTGGCAGCAAATCTACCGCAGTGTCGCCCCTGAGCAGCCGTTCTTGAGCTGGACTGCGCCTTGGGGGAGGAAGCCAATGAGCCTAACCTCGCATCAGATAATAGGACCACTGAACGGAGATGAGGAAACACTTTTTTCACACAGAGGGTTGTGAGTCTGTGGCCTACTCCTGCACCTATTGTCTATTGTCTATTGTCTATTGTCTATTGTCTGTATCTGCAACTCATGATGCATCTGGCTGAGCATTGGCCTCGAGAACGAGAAATATGTCCCCTTGTACAGTAGATGGAAACAAAGTGGCGGAGTAACTCAGCGGGTCAGGCAGCATCTCTGGAGAAAAAGGATGGGTGATGTTTCGTGACGGAGCCCTTCTCCGGACTTCAGACTGAAGGTGTGAAGAAGGGATCCCAAGATATCACCCATCCTTCATCTCCGGAGATGCTTTGTGACCCGTTGAGTTACTCCAGCATTTTGTGTCCATCTTCAGTACAAACCAGCATCTGCGGTTGTGCAGGAAGGAACTGGTTTAAATCGAAGACAGACACAAAATGCTGGAGCAACTCAGCGCAGACAGGCAGCATCTTTGGAGAGAAGGAATGGGTGACGTTTCGGGTCGAGACCCTTCTTCAGTCTTCTTTAGCCCGCGGTTGGTTTTCTCCTCCCCCTGTACAGTGTTGTCTTCATGAAGGTATATGAAATAGAAGCAGTAGTGGATAATTTGCTCCATGCTCCATCGATCAAGGAGATTGCGGGCGACCTTTTACTTTGGCGGGTTCTAGAGGCAAGTTGTTATAAGGAACGCTGACGCCGCCAAGACGAGCATTTTGAATTCCACTGAGCGGTGACACTGTGGGTTGACTTGTTCACAGTCTCTGCTGTATTGGAAGTCAAATTCCTCTTTCATGCCACTAAAATTGGATATCACATTCATGCCAGGCAGTAAAATAATAACACGAGAGCGACACAAGTGTATCAATTATTTATTTCGCAAGTCGGAGGATGTTCCACAAGTCTTGGTAACCCTGGGTCATGTGTCAGAACTGCCACTGATCTGTAATACATTGTTGAATGCACTGCGAGACTCAGGAGAGTGCTGGCCCAGTCCAATCGATTATCCTAAAGACTGGTCACTCCCATTCGAATACCGGGGGAGACACTCATCTCGTTTCTCTTTTGCTGCCGAGGGTATCAACTATTTAAAAAAAAACAAAAAAAAATCCCCGTCTGCTTAATAAAAAAAGACTGACTTTCAGCGGCAACTCTGTGTTAAAGGACCGCGCGGATATAAAACTGAGGGAGATTATCCAAAGCCACCCTGGTCTCATTATTTATTATTCAGCAGCTAACCATTGCTCAGATTTATAAATATTTAATTACAGAGCAACTGTAAATGGTTATATCTTCCAGGAGGAAAGGCAAGTGCGCGCGCGCGTGTGTGTGTGTGTGTAAATAGAATAGAGTGGGAGATAGAACGAGATGGACCTTCGGAAAGGGGGGGGTGGGAGACAAGGGAGATGAAACGAGGCAGGCTGATTATGTGGTGACAAGCGAAAAGGTGTGAAGGACGCGGGTTTTATAATCAGGTGGTGCCAATACCTGAAGAGTAATTCATTTGTACTATTCACCGGGTTTCAAAGCTATTTTCTTCTGCATGGCAGCGAGTGACAGAGGATGCCCTTGGAGAACAAGCTGAAAATGTTTTAATGAAAGAGGGCCCTGAGCAGCATGAGATGCCATCCAGTCCCCTTTTGTCTGTTTCAAACTGAAGTTGGCAGGCTCCTTGACTATCCATAATTTATGAGGGAAACAGCATCCCAAAGCCAGTGGAAGGGAAGGGAAGGGAAGGGGATAGAGGGGGGGGGGGGAGCTCTGATGCCTTGGCCTGAAATCTAGCGGAATAGAAGATGATAATTCCTGCATGGAAATTATTCATGACCCAGAGTGAAACAGTCGCTGCTTATTTTTTGTTGGACAATGCAGCACATGTTGAGTGGCGCTGTGTGTGCGTTGGCGCGGCGACCCGATCTTGTCTTGCGCTCAGGTGAGAGAGAAAAAGGTGACTGAAAATGGCACAACCAAGAGAAGACAAGGTCAAAGGATGCACACCCTTTAAAGCCTTGGGTCAATAGACAATAGGAGCAGGAGTAGGCCATTCGGCCCTTCGAGCCAGCACCGCCATTCAATGTGATCATGGCTGATCATCCCCAATCAGTACCCCGTTCCTGCCTTCTCCCCATATCCCCTGACTCCACTATTTTCAAGAGACTATCTAGCTCTCTCTTGAAAGCATCCAGAGAACCTGCCTTCATGGCAGAAGATAGACACACAAAATGCTGGAGTAACTCAGCAGGACAGGCAGTATCTCTGGGGAGGTACACAAAAAAGCTGGACAAACTCAGCGGGTGCAGCAGCATCTATGGAGCGAAGGAAATAGGCAACGTTTCGGGCCGAAACCCTTCTTCAGACTGATCGGAGGCGGGGGTGGGCGGGGACAAGAAAGGAAAAAGGAGGAGGAGCCCGAAGGCTGGGGGATGGGAGGAGACAGCAGGGGGTGCTGAGGAAGGGGAGGAGACAGCAAGGACTAACAAAATTGGGAGAATTCGATGTTCACGCCCCCAGGATGCAGACTCCCCAAACGGAATATGAGGTGCTGTTCCTCCAATTTCCGGTGCTGCTCGCTGTGGCCATGGAGGAGACCCAGGACAGAGAGGTCGGAGACGGAGTGGGAGGGGGAGTTGAAGTGCTGAGCCACCGGGAGGTCAGCTTGGTTATTGTGGACCGAGCGGAGGTGTTCGGCGAAACGATCGCCCAACCTCCGCTTGGTCTCACCGATATAGATCTGGGGAGTTGGGACGGGTGGCCCTTCTTTCGGACCGAGGCCCTTCGTCAGGCCGTCTGCCTACGCAGAATTGTAGCCTGAATTTGACTGAGTTGGGTTCCATAGCTCAGCAAATGCCCAGACTGGGTCTAAAGAAGGCTCAGTCTGAAGAAGGATCTCGAACTGAAATATCACCTGCCTATGCTCTCCAGGGATGCTGCTTGACCCGCTAAGTTTCTCCTGCACTTTGGAACTTCCCAAGTCCTGAATCAAGCAGTCACAGTTTTTAAGTCCATTCAAGAGTTGGGATGTGAAACATAGGGTCAGGAGGCAGTCAGTTGTGCAATCAAGGAGAAAAACACACTGAAGATCAAAGTGCTGGATTAACTCAGCGGGTCTGGAGCAAAAAAAGAATAGGTGACATTTCAGGTGAGAACCTTCAGACTGAGGAAAGGTTTCGACCCAAAATGCCACATATTCTTTTTCTCCAGAGATTCTACTTGACCCGCTGAGTTACTCCAGCACTTTGTGTCTATCTTCAGCATAAACCTTTGCATCTGCAGTTCCTTCAACCACAAACTAAAGATCAAACTCATTTGTTTCGATTGGGGCAATTGTCGAACGAGACTGGAGGAATTTGTGGTCCAAGCTGAAAAATGAATGCAAATCAGCCTGTATGTGGTGCTGAATTGCCAAGAAGGTGTCGCGAAAATATCGTATGACATTTGGAATACTTGCCTTCTTGTACCTTATCCATTTTCACAGATTCAATTATTTTTCTATTTTGCTTTGCATCTGCATAATTCCACTTGTACTAACAATTTGTGTGGGCCGATGAAAAGATAGGCTCAGCTATTCAGTCAGGGTCTGTATCCTTGGAGATCACGTTACATCATCCACATGCTGTAAAATAAGCAGGCCGATCTGCTCTAGATTACAGGTCACGCACACACCAAAAATATGTATTGTTTGTGTGTGCACGCTTGCTGGGGTGATGGACTATGATCCCTGGCAATGGAAATCTTACTCATTTTACACCCAGTGGTAATATCAAGCGCTCTCAGCACCAATTTGCTTTGGATTTATGACCACTTTGGTATTGTGGACTGCTCCGTTTTCCGCTGTGATTGAAACCCATTACACTCAGGAGCCATCTCAGCCATTAGAAACCAAAGACCCCCTATATTGTCCTTGTCGGACCTGGGTGTAACCCATGTTCCTGAGGTGACAAAGGCTCTGTCGACGAAATTAATCTTCAGCTACCAAAATGGACTTGCACCGTGTGTCATGTAATTTCTTCTGCTCCGTTTCTTAGCCGTTCCCAGAGGCAAACGGTCGCATCAGGGTGTGTCGGAAGGGACTGCAGATGCTGGTCTAAACTGACGGTAGATGCAAAAAAGTTGGAGTAACTCAGCGGATCAGACAGCATCTCTGGAGAGACGGAATGGGTGATGTTTCAGGTCGAGACCCTTCTTCAGACTGAGTGTCAGGGGAAAGGGAATCGAGAGAGAGAGAGATGTAGAGAAATATAGAATAAATGCATGAAATACGCGTAAAAAAGTAACGATGATAAAAGAATCAGGCTGTTGTTCGCTGCTTGCTGGGTGAGAGAAAAAGTACAGACAATGAGACTCAACAAGACTGCTTTGCAGCTGGTACGACTTGGGTGGGGGAGGTTATGGAGCGAGGGGAAATGCAGGGGTTACTTGAGTTAGAGAAATCAATATTGCAAGCTGCCCAAGCAAATCAAGATAATAGGCTTGAAACCCACTCCAGATTTGAACCACACAAATCTATCTTGACACTCTTGAGTTGTATTCTAGATTTACATTTTCTCTTTTTCCCAGTTCTGACGAAGGGTCTTCAACCATAAATGTTAAATCTGTTTCTATTCCCTCAGATGCTGCATGACCTATTGAGTATGGCCAGCAATTTTTGATTCTATTACAGCTAATTAGCCTTTAGAGATGCAGGGTGAAAACGTCCTCTTTGGTCCACTGAGTCTGCGCAGACCAGTGATCACCCTGTACACTAGCATTATACTAGACACTAGGGGTAATTTAGGACAATTAACCTACTAACGTGTACATCTTTGGAGTGTGGAAGGAAACCAGAGCACCCAGAGAAAACCCACGCTGTCGCGGGGAGAAACTCCGTACAGACAGCACCCGTGACCTGATCCAAACCCAGTAAGGCAAAATCATGAGAGGAATAGGGTAGATGCACAGAGTCTTTTACCCAGAGTAGGGCAATCGAGGACCAGAGGACATAGGTTCAATGTGAAGGGGAAAATATTTAATAGGAATCAGAGGGGTAACTTTTTCATACAGAGGGTGGTGGGTGTGTGGAACAAACTGCCAGAGGAGGTAGTTGAGGCTGGGACTATCACTTCATTTAAGAAACAGTTCGTCAGGTACATGGATAGGACAGGGTTGGAGGGTTATGGACCAAGCGCAGGCAGGTGGGACTAGGGTAGCTGGGACATTAATGTCCGGTGTGGGCGCGTTGGGCCGAAGGGCCAGTTTCCACACTGTATCACTCCACGATGCTATGCAAGAGCGGAACTCGCTATCAAAACATGGAGGGGACGGGGGACCGAATTTTTTGGCAGCCACGCGCGCATGCGCACACACATGCATGCGAGGCTTCGAAGGCTCAATTCAGTGCTAAATGCAGCTCAACTCTGCCTGTCTCACCGGGTTAACTACAGCCCTGTCTGGACTGACGGGATACCAGCGCTGCTTCTCCACGCTGGCCATATTTCCCGCAAGTCCAGGAAGGGCTCACCTGGCGGGACGGGCAGAGTTAGCTGGGTTTAGCGCTGCTTCTCTGCGCTGGCCCGTTTGACTGCCGACCAAAGATCCTATAGCGGAGGATCTTTGCTGTCGACATCTCTGGCCATCCGCGGGGGGGGGGGTACTCGGGAGGGGACGGGACAGCGCCGGAGAGTCAGCCGTGATCGATCCTGGCCACGTCTCCCTCCTCCAATCACCGCGCTCTATCCTCAGTCCCACTCCTCCCTCATCCAATCATCGCGCTGAATCATGTCCCGCCCTCATTGCCTGCTGACTGACGTCTCTCTCCTCCAATCGGCGCCCTCGATTACCGGATTTTAAAATCCGGATTACTAAAACTTCGGGGGGGATGTCCCCCACCTCTCAAAACATGGCCGGGTTTTCCGCCCCTGATTCTATGACTCCATGACCCTACCACTGTGCCACTGTGCCACTCTAAATGAGTCTATCCTAAGAAAAGAACTTGGAATAATGCGTATTCCAAGGAATTCTTGCATCCCCAGGGTTCTATTTCTATATGAGACCAGAGGTTTTAAACACGAAACAGCCAAATGTTTTCAATACCTGGCCAGATGCCTTTTACAAAATGGAGCCATTTCTCCTGGTGTTAACCTGGTGATTAGCTTGCCAGACCCAGAGTGATGATAGACACAAACTGCTGGAGTAACTCATCGGGTAAAGGGCCTGTCCCACTTGGCCGTCATTTGCGCCTCAATTACACATTATATGTAAATTAGGTCGATGCGTCGTGACGCGTGGGGTGCGCATACGTTGCGCATGGTGAGGCGTGGAGTCGTATGCGGTGGTGCGCAGTATCGCGCGGCGCTGCAGGATTTAGTACAGGAACGAAATCCTTGCTCGCCACTTGCGTGACGTATCGCATACGCACGCTGACGCATCGGGTACGCACGCTGATGCATTGGCGTCGTACGCTGGTGTCCCGACGTCTCACGTGTATCGCGTGGTGATGCATGGTTACATCACCGTGCGTCAAGTCCTTACGTCCTTGCGTCCACGTCCTGCCGCGCGCCGCAGGGTATTCTAATGACGTCACGCGCACCAGACGGCTGTGCTTTGCGCGCGACGTCGACGTGTCGACCTATTTTACATCAGTGATATGAGAGATATAGACGGTGGTATAGAGAGATATTGAACACACAAATAACAGATATGCAACAAATACCGATTATCAAGGAAAGGTGGATCCCACAATTGGCTGTGGGCGTGGTGATAACGAGTTGTACGAGTCCCATACAGATGCTGTTCACACCTCCGCATTTGCAGACCATGAGGCTGTAATGGTTAATATCCAGAGTAGACAGTGGTTAATATTTAAAGCAGACGGTAGTGGCGGCAGAAACTCTGCAATCATTTAAAAAGCAGTGGGATTCTCTAATGGGTGTAGGTTAAAAATTATGAAGTAAGACAAGGTTAATGACCTTCATCATGTTAGAACGAGCAGCAGAACATCTCGTGGGATTAACCGCCTCTGACCTCAACAGGAGCGCCGCGGTGACGCAGCTGTAGAGTTGCTGCCCAACAGCGCTTACACGCCAGAGACCCGGGATTGATCCGGTCTACGGGTGCTGGCTGTAGGGAGTTTGTACGTTCTCCCCATGACCTGTGTGGATTTTCTCCGAGATCATCGCTTTCCCCCCACACTCCAAAGACGTACAGGTTTGTAGGTTAATTGGCTTGGTATAAGTGTGAATTGTCCCTGGTGAGTGTCGGAAAGTGTTAAAGTGTGGGGATCGCTGGTTGGTGTGGACTCGGTGGGCCGAAGGGCCTGTTTCCGTGCTGTATCTCTAAACTAAACTAAACTAAACTAAACTAAACTAAACTAAACTAAACTAAACTAAACTAAACTAAACTAAACTAAACTAAACTAAACTAATAAGATGTTGAGATAAATAAGGGGGAATGTGGGAAGGTGTTTTACATGTAAGTGAAACACCCCTCTTCCTTCCTACCTACTGACACTCCTTTTCTCCCTTCCTCCATACGTTCCTACCATGCATCTGATTAATTTAGTTTAGTTTAGTTTAAAGATACAGCATGGAAACAGGCCCTTCGGCCCATCGAGTCCACGACGATCATTGAACACCCGTTCACCTAGTTATCCCACGGCACACTAGGGGCAATTTACCGAGGCCAATCAACGTACGAACACGCAACCTCTTTGGTATGTGGGTGGAAATGGGAGCACCCGGAGAAAACCTCCGCAGTCACAGGGAGAACGTTCAAACCCCACACAGACAGCACTGGAGGTCAGGATCGAACCTGGGTCTCTGGCGCCGTGAGGCACAACTCTACCGCTGTGCCACCGTGCCACACAATTAACCAAAATAATTGCTTTCAATTTGTAATCAATAAACTGCAGATTTTTTTTTTTAAAAAGGGTCGTTTTCCATTTATTTATAAATGGCAAAAAGATGTTGAGCGAAATTTGGACATCTGTCATTTTCAAAAGGTAGGGGCGTGGAGGGTGCATCTGAAAACAATCTCTGAAATGACCCATGTGGCTGGGTAAGAGTTAACTTCCAGAGCAGTAGCAAGAAGATTCGTTATATAACTTGACATATGTATCTGACAATTTCAAAGTGCATTCCTGGTTGCTTGCAGTCTAGGTTGAATGTTGTTTTCAGTAGGAGCAGTAAGGTTATGTAACAATATTATAATTACGTGAATCATATTAAGCTATAGAACGAGGTTTGTATTGCACAATATGTTAATTTGCTGAATATTTCCAGAATTTGAAGTTGTGCAATTGGCTTGACAGATGAATAATTCATATCAGTGGAGAAAATCTACTACAAATATGTTCATTAGCTGCAAAGGCAAAGGGGGGCAACTTATTTTATCTGCAAAACGGGCCACAGGAGGTTGCAGGAAATAAATCCTCATGCAACGGATCATACTCTATGTTCTCTGCCACCCTCAACAAGTTTCCAACACGATATCTTGGTGACAATCTTCTCCGTGGGTTGTCACCATATCGTGGTGGAGAAGCTTGTGTGGTCCTGAGATCCTGAGAACGATGCCGTCTGAGCTATACTTCTGGTAGGGCCACCCATGGCGATAAGGTCGAAGGGGAGGAGGTCTCTGACAAAGAGCAATCCAACCAAGACCTCAATGGTGGAACAGGCGGAGGACGATGGCTGACCTTAGTGGAGCGTCACAACGGCTGGGAAGGCGGATGGATGAAGGCTGCAGCAGAAAAGGGTCTCCGGCCGTCTTGGACTCCATGCCACTGGATCCTGACCCAGATCTGTCAAGGACCGTGGGGTGGCTGTCTGTGCACCAGTCTCCCCACGTTAAACAAAGTCATGCACAGGCGTCCTCCATATAGGGAATAGTACCCTGGAGACACCCATGACCGAAGGGGGCCTAACAATCTTGGTAGACAAAAATGCTGGAGAAACTCAGCGGGTGAGGCAGCATCTATGGAGCAAAAGAAATAGGTAACATTTCGGGTCGACTACTCCACTAAGAATCTTGGTGACTTGAGGAACTGCAGATGCTGCAATCTGGAGTAAAGTGCAAAGTGCCGGAGTAACTCAGCAGGTCTGGCAGCATCTCAGGAGGACAGGCAGAACCTCTGGAGGACATGGAATCTGAAGAAGGGTGCCCACCCGAAGTTTCACCTGCCCATGTCCTCCAGAGATGTTCCCTGCCCATGGTTCTGAACTCCCCCCAACATCGAGAACATTTCCCCTGCATCTACCCTGTCCAATCCCTTAAGAATTTTATATGTTTCTATATGATTCCCTCTAATCCTTCTGAATTCCAGTGAATACAAGCCCAATCATTTCATTGCCCAGTCACCAGCCTCTCACCTGCTCTGCCCACTTTACCATGAACCATCACTGGTTCAATGGTGCTTTATTTATTGATGACAAGTGCAAGTACACAGTGAAATTCTCTTAGCATACTTGCACATGCAGCGCCGCCATGTTTTGGCATCATTTCCAAAAGTTCCCAAAATCCAATCTGCCCGCCAGCCCGCTCAGTCCACTGGAGAGTGGTGCAGTCTTGTTCGTCAACGGAGTGATAGTCACACAGCATGGACACAGGCCCTTTCACCCAAACTTTCCCATGCCGGCCAAGACGCCCCTTCTACACTCGTTCCACCTGTCCGCGTTTGGCCCATATCCCTCTGAACATCTCCATTTCCCAATCTTCTTCCTTAGTACCCTTCCCACCCTGGACACAACCTGTTCCACCTGCGGCCCTCTGGCAGACGGTACAGGTCTTTCAAAACTTGCACAAACAGACTCAGAGACAGCTTCTACCCCATAGCCATATGTGAACTTATCTTCTTCCCAATCTTCTTCCTTAGGTGTCAGAGGTTATGGGGAGAAGGCAGGAGAATGGGTATAGGAGGGAGAGATAGATCAGCCATGATTGAATGGCGGAGTGGACTTGATGGGCCTCATGGCCTAATTCTACTCCTATTCCTCATGACCTTATGATCTATCCACATGCGTGTCCAATTGTCTTTTAAATGTTGTTATAGTTCCTGCGACTGGTTCATATTAAATCCATGCCCTCTCACCAGCCAGTTGATGTGGCGTGTTTTGACTTTTAGATGTCATTTGATCAAGTACTACGTAAGATTAATCAACAACATTTGTGCATTGTATTGTGGTCATATGCAGGCACAGATTGAGGTTTGGACAATGGTGTCTAACGCTGAGTAGGTCCATTTTTGAATTTGAATGTTGTTCCCGATGTTGGGGAAGTCCAGAACCAGGGGTCAACAGTTTAAGAATAAGGGGTAAGCCATTTAGGACTGAGATGAGGAAAAACTTTGTGGAACTCTCTGCCACAGAAGGCAGTGGAGGCCAATTCACTGGATGTTTGCAAGAGAGAGTTAGATTTAGCTCTTAGGGCTAGTGGAATCAAGGGTTATGGGGTGAAAGCAAGAACGGGGTACTGATTTATGGACCTCTTCCACTTTTTTAGGCGACTACAGGCGACTAGGCTGTCGCCACATGGTCGCCGGGGGTCGCTTGTACGATCGTGAGTCGTCACCTCAGTCGCCCAAAGAGTCGTAGCGTCTTTCTGGTCACCGCCGGATTTTCAACATGGTGAGCTGCCACAGGGACAGATGCTGGGTCCTCGAATGCTCTCAGCCGCTCTCAGTAATCTGGTCAAGTGTAATGCACTTGGGTTTGCTCATGATACAAAGCTGTGTGTGGTGGGGTGAGTAAGATGCAGTTGTTCCTCTGGGGGAAATCGACAGGTTCCACGAGGACATTGGCCGATGAAGCACAACATGACAAATTGTGAGCATGTTCACTGTGGTGAAAAAAAAAGACCCATCAAGTACTTCTTAGCTGGTAAAAGATTGAAAGGCGTTGTTTTTTGTTCAGAGGGACCTGGGTATCCAAGTACATGCATCGCTGAATCATGCACAGCAAGGCATTGCAAGGCAAGGCAAGGCAAGGCAAGGCAGGGCAAGGCAAGGCAAGGCAAGGCAAGGCAAGGCAAGGCAAGGCAAGGCAAGGCAAGGCAAGGCAAGGCAAGGCAAGGCAAGGCAAGGCAAGGCATTGCAAGGCAAGGCAAGGCAAGGCAAGGCAAGGCAAGGCAAGGCAAGGCAAGGCAAGGCAAGGCAAGGCAAGGCATTGCAAGGCAAGGCAAGGCAAGGCAAGGCAAGGCAAGGCAAGGCAAGGCAAGGCAAGGCAAGGCAAGGCAAGGCAAGGCAAGGCAAGGCAAGGCAAGGCAAGGCAAGGCAAGGCAAGGCAAGGCATTGCAAGGCAAGGCAAGGCAAGGCAAGGCAAGGCAAGGCAAGGCATTGCAAGGCAAGGCAAGGCAAGGCAAGGCAAGGCAAGGCAAGGCATTGCAAGGTAAGGCAAGGCAAGGCAAGGCAAGGCAAGGCAAGGCAAGGCAAGGCAAGGCAAGGCAAGGCAAGGCAAGGCAAGGCAAGGCAAAGGCAAGGCAAGGCATTGCAAGGCAAGGCAAGAGGAAGACAAATGGTGAGCTGACATTTATTGCAAAAGGATTTGAGTGAAAGAGTTGTGATAATGTATACCAATTATATAGGGCCCTGGTGAGATCCCATCTGGAATACTGTGTGCAGGTCTCATTGCCCTACCTTAGGAAGAATAGAATTGTAATGGTGAGAATCATGTGATAGGAGTAGAATTAGGCCATTTGGCCCATCAAGTCTACTCCGCCATTTAATCATGGCTGATCTATCTCTCCCTCCTAACCCCATTCTCCTGCCTTCTCTCCATAACCTCTGGCATCCGTACTAATCAAGAATCTATCCGTCTCTGCCTTAAATATATTCATTGACTTGGCCTTCTGTGGCAAAGATTTCCAGAGATTCACCACCCTCCGACTAAAGAAATTCCTCCTCATCTCCTTCTGAAAAAAAAGTCCTTTAATTCTGTGACTATGACCTCTCGTCCTAGACTCTCCCACGAGTGGAAACCTCCTCTCCTCATCCACTTTATCCAAGCCTTTCACTATTCTGAACGTTTCAATGAGGTCCCTCCTCATTCATCTAAACTCCAGCGAATACAGGCCCAGTTCCATCAAACGCACATCATAGGTTAACCTACGCAATCCTGGGATCATTCTAGTAAACCTCCTCTGGATCCTCTCTGGAGCCAGCACATCCTTCCTCTGGTAGTCATAAAATGCTGGAGTGACTCATCGGGACAGGCACCATCTCTCGAGAGAAGGATTGGGTGACGTTTAAGGTCGAGACCCTTCTTCAGACTGATGTCAGGGGTGTGGGCGGGACTGATAGAATGTAGGGAGACAGTAAGACTAGTAGGAAAACTGGAAAGGATAAGGGGATGGAGAGAGAAGGATATAAGCTACCCAAGTGAAATATGAATGTAGTTGGAGAGTAAGACTAGTAGGACAACTGGAAAGGGTAAGGGGATGGAGAGAGGAGGGTGTAAGCTACCCAAGTGAAATATGAGGTGCTGTTCCTCCAATTTGCACTGGGCCTCACTCTGACAATGGAGGAGGCCTAGGACAGAAAGGTCAGATTGGGAATGGGAGGGGGAGTTAAAGTGCTGAGCAACCGGAAGATCAGGTAGTTTAAGGCGGACTCAGCAGAGGTGTTCAGCGAAACGACTGCCGAGCCTGCACTTGGTCTCGCCGATGTACAGAAGTTATTCTTTCTGTCTTATTGTCTTTCTGTTCTGGGCCTCCTCCATTGTCAGAGTGAGGCCCAGCGCAAATTGCAGGAACGGCACCTCATAGTTCGCTTGGGTAGCTTACACACCAGCAGTATGAACATTGACTTCTCTAATTTCAAATAGCCCTTGTTTTCCCTCTCTCTCTCCATCCCCTCCCCCTTCCCAGTTCTCCCACCAGCTTTACTGTCTCTGTCAACATTCGATCTCTGTTCCGCCCATTCCCCTGACCTCAGTCTGAAGAAGGGTCTTGACCCGAAATGTCACCCATTCATTCTCTCCAGAGACGCTGCCTGTCCCGCTGAGGTACTCCAGGATTCTGTGTCTACCTTCGATTAAAAGTAGCATCTGCAGTTCTTTCTTACACATCCTTCCTCAGATATGGTGCCCAAAATTGCTCACAATAATAGACAATAGACAATAGGTAAAGGAATAGGCCAGAAGGTCCTTCAAGCCAGCAGCGCCATTCAATGTGATCATGGCTGATCATTCACAATCAGTACCCCATTCCTGCCTTCTCCCCATATCCCCTGACTCCGCAATCTTCAAGAGCCCTATCTAGCTCTCTCTTGAAAGTTTCCAGAGAACCGGCCTCCACCACCCTCTGAGGCAGAGAATGCCACAGAGTCACAACTCTCTGTGTGAAAAAGTGTTTCCTCATCTCCGTTCTATATGGCATATTTCTTATTCTTAAACTGTGGCCCCTGGTTCTGGACTCCCCCAACATTGGTAACATGTTTCCTGCCTCTAGCGTATCCAAACCCTTAATAATCTTATATGTTTCAATAACATATCCTCTCATCCTTCTATATTCCAGAGTACACAAGCCCAGCCGCTCCATTCTCTCAGCATATGACAGTCCCGCCATCCCGGGAATTAACCTTGTGAACCTACACTGCACTCCCTCAGTAGCAGGAATGTCCGTCCTCAAATTTGGAGACAAAAACAGCACAGAATAATCCAGGTGTAGTCTCACTAGGGCCCTGTAAAACTATAGAAGGACCTCTTTGCTCCTATACTCAAATCCTCTTGTTTTGAAGGCCAACATGCCATTCGCTTTCTTCACTGCCTGCTGTACCTGCATGCTTACTTTCATTAACTGATGAACAAGGACCCCCAGATCCCGTTGTACTTCCCCTTTTCCCAACTTGACACCATTTAGATAATAATCTTCCTTCCTGTTTTTGCTACCAAAGTGGATAACCTCACATTTATTCAAATTAAACTGCATCTGCCATGCATCTGCCCACTCACCCAACCTGTCCAAGTCACCCTGCATTCTCATGCATCCTCCTCACAGTTCACACTACCACCCAGCTTTGTGTCATCTGCAAATTTGCTAATGTTACTTGTGATCCCTTTATCTAAATCATTAATATATATTGTAAATAGCTGCGGTCCCAGCACCGAGCCTTGCGGTACCCTACTAGTCACTGCCTGCCATTCTGAAAGGGACCCGTTAATACCTACTCTTTGCTTCCTGTCTGCAAACCAATTTTCTATCCATGTCACCATTCTACCCCCGATACCATGTGCCCTAATTTTGGCCACTAATCTCCTATGTGGGACCTTGTCAAATGATTTCTTAAAGTCCAGGTACACTACATCCACTGGCTCTCCCTTGTCCATTTTCCTAGTTATATCCTCAAAAGATTCCAGAAGATTAGTCAAGCATGATTTCCCTTTCGTAAATCCATGCTGACTTGGACCGATCCTGTTACTGCTATCCAAAAAAGAATGTAAATTCACCAGTTTGACCCCAGGCTGGCAGGTTTGTCATACCAAGTTGGGCGGGCGGGGAAGGATAAGGAGCAGGGGCTTGTTTTCTCTCAAGTTTAAATGAATGAGAGGTGAAGTCCTTGGAAAAAGTAAAAATCCTGGAAGGTCAGACAAGGTAGAGGCATGGAGTCATAAAATACTACAGCATGGAAACAAGCCCTTCAGCCCAACATGTCCATGCTGACCAAGATGCCACATCTATGCTGAACTGGGATTTTGGTCCCATATTCCTCCAAACGTTTCCTATCCATGTACCTGTCCAAATGTCTTTTAAATGTTGTCTATCTGCCTCGACGACCTCCACTGACAGCAATTTCCACATACCCACCAACTTCTATGTGAAAAAGTTACCCCTCAGGCTCTTATTAATTCTTTTCCCTCTTACCCCTCTAAAGGGAAACTAAAGATACTTGAGATATTGGGGTTGATAGAGAGTGATAGATCAGCCATGATTGAATGGCGGAGTAGACTTGATGGGCCGATTGGCCTAATTCTGTTCATATTACTTATGAACGTATGAAGGTGTGAAAAGGTACAAAGGGACAAAGAACAAATGAATGAAAGGTATGCAAAAGAACATATCAAAGCCCGGAACGATGAACAAGGAAAAGTAAAGCCCACAATGGTCCATTGTTGGCTGTGGAGAAGGTGATCTTTTTCTTCTCTTCTTCTTCTTGCGAATGGAACATAAACCAAAGGAATAGTTAGATCTCAAGCCGGGTGTTGAGCAGCCAGGTTGTTGTCCCTGTTGGCGTCAATGTCTGCCAGGCCCTGACACAGCTCCATTTTGAGGGTGGTAGAGCGGGCACCCAGAGATGACATGGTTGGCTGTCTGTTGTTCTGCTCCACATTCACAGGCTGGGCTCTGGTGGAGTCCCCATCTCCACACGCTGGCGTTGAAACACCCAGCTCCAGTACCAAGTCTGTTGAGCTTCACCCATGCTCTTCTGGGGAGGTCAGACTCTGGGTAGCTTTTGTCTGGTGAAGAGAAGGTGATAATGAGTGGATACAAACAGTGAAACTCAGCGCGATGACAGTGAAACTAGTAGGATGACACAGGTGAGGGGAGGGACAGAGAGAGAGAGGGAATGCAAGGGTTACTTGAAATTAGAGAAATCAATATTCAAACTGCTGGGTTGTAAGTGCAGGTACATGGATAGAATAGGTTTAGGGGGATATGGGCCAAATGCAGGCAGGTGGGATTGTTGTAGATGGGGCAGATTGGATGGCTCTGGCGAGTTGAGCTGAAGGGCCTGTTTCCATGCTGTATGACTAAGACTCTAAGACTCTGTGGAATGTGTGTCGGTGGAGATGGAAGATAAATGTTGGGTCTGGTGGGGGAATGGCCACTTCAAAATGTAGAGATAAGTTGTCAGGTCAGATGACTAAATATTCTTAGAGGACGAGGGGACTTGGATAGAGTGGATGTGGATGGAATGTTTACAGAGGGTCAGGGTCTTCTTTCGGAAGGTGATGAGAAGGGATTTCTTTAATCAGAGGGTGGTGAAACTGTGGAAATCTTTGCCCCAGAAGACTGTGGAAGCCATCGTTAATGGATATTTTTTAAGGCAGAGATGGATAGATTCTTGATTAATACGGGTGTCACGGGGTTATGGGGGGGAGAAGGCAGGAGAATGCGGTGAGCGGGGAGAGATAGATCAGCAACGTTTGAATGGCGGAGTGCACTTGATGGGCCGAATGGCTTAATTCTGCTCCCATCACTTATGACTACATAAGTTTCTTGGAGCAATCCAGTGGTTGCATTGTTACCATTACTGATATTAATATTTCATTCAAAAGTTAACAAATGACTTGACTGTAAGCTCCCCAGCTGCCACGGTCTGTTTTGTTCTCACTCCCGTGGATCCACAGTCTAGACAACTGGATAACAATCCAGCAATTAACCGCTGCACCCCCCACCCCTGAGGCTGATGCAATCTGTGCCGGGGTTGGAAGATGAGGCGTCAGCTTCTCCTCAACGCTGTTAATACCTTTCGGTTTCATGTTTCACGCTGGCCATCCGAGTCAAAATCTCACCAATCCAAACCTGGCAGGTCGGGGGGCAAAGTGAGTCGCGTCGTTGGAGTCCGTCTCGTTGAGGTCCGAGGTTTGCTAACAGCAGTAATGGAGTAATATCGGTTAGATTCAGGGGAAGAGCTTGACATATCAAACCTCCTTTTCACATTAGAGCAATTTAAAACCACAAATGATGATGCTTGCGGAAAATAGGATGCTATCTTATAGCAACTGGACTATTACAGCATGTAGTGCTAAATGCATCTATTTCCAAGTTGCACTTTTGTTTAATTTGACCTCCCCACTGAAACCACAACATTAAATCGAGCGTGTAGACACATGTTGGATCAACTGGAGGGTAATTGCTGTTGGAGTGGCAAGCTTGCAGTTTTGCACCTCAAAATTAGAAGAAGTTTTCTCTCTATCGTATAAACCACACAGGTGCCCATTCAGAAGATAGACACAAAATGCTGGAGTCACTCAGAGGGACTGAGTATAGAAGCTGGGATGTAATGTTAAAATTGTACAAGGCATTGGTGAGACCAAATCTGGAGTATGGTGTACAATTTTGGTCGCCCAATTATAGGAAGGATGTCAACAAAATAGAGAGAGTACAGAGAAGATTTACTAGAATGTTGCCTGGGTTTCAACAACTAAGTTACAGAGAAAGGTTGAATAGGTTAGGTCTTTATTCTCTGGAGCGCAGAGGGTTAAGGGGGAACTTGATAGAGGTCTTTAAAATGATGAGAGGGATAGACAGAGTTGATGTGGACAAGCTTTTCCCTTTGAGAATAGGGAAGATTCAAACAAGAGGACATGACTTGAGAATTAAGGGACAGAAGTTTAGGGGTAACATGAGGGGGAACATCTTTACTCAGAGAGTGGTAGCTGTGTAGAATGAGCTTCCAGTGGAAGTGGTGGAGGCAGGTTCGTTGGTATCATTTAAAAATAAATTGGATAGGCATATGGATGAGAAGGGAATGGAGGGTTATGGTATGAGTGCAGGCAGGTGGGACTAAGGGAAAATAATTGTTCGGCACGGACTTGTAGGGCCGAGATGGCCTGTTTCCGTGCTGTAATTGTTATATGGTTATATGGTTATATGACAGGCAGCATCTCTGGAGAGAAGGAATGGGTGATGTTTCGGGTCGAGACCCTTCTTCAGACTGAGTTACTCATATGAGTTCCCGCTGAGTTACTCCAGCATTTTGTGTCTATCTTCAGTGTAAACCAGCATCTGCAGTTCCTTTGTACACACTATGTATCTATTCATTTGCGCTCGTCATGAGGAGGGCCTGCAAGCGTCTGCTTCAGTCATCCTGTGCCTGTGTGTGTAGGAAGGAACTGCAGATGCTGGTTTACATTGAAGATCGTATATAAACCACATATTCAGAAGATGGACACAAAATACTGGAGAAACTCAGTGGGAGAGGCTGCATCTGAAGATAGACACAAAGTTCTGGAGTAACTCAGCGAGAGAGGCAGCATCGAAGATCGACACAAAATGCTGGAGTAGTCTCTCTGAGTTACTCTAGCATTTAATTTCTACTGTATCTTGAGCCTGTGCCTTTATAATGGTACAGCAGGTATAGCGTGCTTTATTTAAAATAATAAGAGGCATAGATAGAGTAGACAGTCAGAATCATCGGCCACATGTTTCGTTGAATGTTGATGAATGAACTGCAGATGCTGGAAAATTGAAGGTAGACAAAAATGCTGGAGAAACTCAGCGGGTGAGGCAGCATCTATGGAGCGAAGGAAGATGCTGCCTCACCCGCTGAGTTTCTTTGAATGGCCATTCTCGATCTCCCTCTCAGACTTAACTCTAGCTTGTGACAGGTACAAATGTATGAGAAGAGATTCAGTAAAGGACACGGTCTATGAAAGGTTTAGATGTGTTCAGTTTCCTAAACATTATTTCTAAGGTGCAAAAATTGTTTTTTAAGGTGAAGGAGAAAAGATTTAATAGGAATCTGGGGGATAACTTTTTCACACAAAGGGCAGTGGGTGTATGGAACAAGCTGCCAGGGGAGGTAGTTGAGACTGGGACTATCCCAATATTCAAGAAGCAGTTAGACGGGTACATGGATAGGACAGGTTTGGAGGGATTTGGTCCAAAAGCAGGCAGGTAGAGCTGGGACATGTTGGCCGGTGTGGGTAAGTTGGGCCGAAGGGCCTGTTTCCACACTGTATCACTCAATTACTCTATGACTCTAAGATTAAAGTATGAACACCTAGATTTTTGAAATAAGCCATAATTTGCATATTTATGTTTTCTAAATGGCCTGCAACGTCACCTTCAGAGTTTACTGATCTGACATCTGGGAAGACAACTGGCAGGGCTCGTGATATATTTTATTTTTCTTCTTTCATTTATTTCATACCCATTCAGACTAGGTCCATGGTTTTGAGAAAGCAGACTTCGACGGCAAAGTGGAGGTGGTAGAGTGGCTCTCACAGCGCCAGAGAACCTGGGATCGATCGTGACTACGGGTGCTGTCTGCACGGAGTTTGCACGTTCTCCCTGTGACCACCTGGGTTTTCCCCAGGAGCTCTGGTTTCCTCCCACACTCCAAAGACGTACATGTTTGTAGATGAATTTGGCTTCGGTAAAAATTATAAATTGTCCCAGGTGTGTTGGATAGTGGCAGTGTGCGGGAATCGCTGGCCGGCCCGGACTCAGCGGGGCGCAAAGGCCCATTTCCATACTGTATCTCTAAACTAAACAAAACTACTGAATATCCTCTGTTCTGGATCCCATCAGATGTCCTAACCACCGTCTACTCCCGCTGACAACCTGCCCACAGCACACCCAGCCACAACCTGCCCTTTATTAATGGGACATAACAATGCTCACAACCCTAGGTGAGACCGCAAAAAATAAAAACCAGGCCTTTTGTACAGATGTCACAAAGCTGTTCTGTTGTAGTTACTAGATTGCCAGAATAAAATGGGATCATAACTTCTAAAGGAGGCATTATTCATGAGTTCTGTGAGAATGAGTGAATATGTAATGTTTTCACATTGCTGCGACTGTTTAAATCTGTGAGGTCCTCTGTGAACTAACAAGGATCCCTGCGGAGAAATGACTGTGGGCTGGAAGACAGTGAACGCCAGCGAGCTGTAGAGTTCTGCGGTCCTGTTTTCAAAATGGCCACCCATAACCATTGAAGCTTTAGAACCGTTGCAGTGATTATTTCCATGGATATCAAAGGAAACCAGGGCCTCGTAGTGCTGTTTGGATTTATTCTGGGGTGTCCCAGATTCCTGCTCTTCCGTGTATGGATCATTTGTGATGGCTTTCAATGCCCTCTCCTCACCTTCCAGATCCAATATTCTATTGGCATCAATTTTATATATCGGCATGATGGAGTAAAACTGCTTTTGGCTTTGTTGAGCCTCAATGAAAGTTGTGGACTTTGAACATAAACTATTTCCCTTTCTATGGATGCTTCCTGACCGGCTGAGTATTTCCAGCATTTTCCTCTTTAATTTGGCTTCATTGCTTTCTCAGTCCTTGTGACAGGACCATCGACACTTGATAATATCAATGACTTGATGTATTATGTCTGGGAATATGGATTTCAATTTAATCTATATGCCCCAAGCCATGGAAAGCAACTACTTAAATAATAAAGGCGAACAATTGATACTCCAATAGCATTGCTAGCCTTGGGGAATGTGATCTAGGAAGATTTGAGGTATGTTTCACAACCTGTCTATTCGGGAGAATTGAACGTTGCAATAAATCGCCATGTAATTCACGTTGCCGAACATTAAATCCCAAGAATGAGGGAAAAAAAACATGGGAGAATCTCAGACCAAAGTACAAAGGGTGGTGCGTATACAGAAAGAGCTGCCAGAGGAGGTAGATGAGGCAGGGACTATCCCAACGTTCAAGAAACATTTAGACAGGTACAAGGATTTATTTATGTCCTCTCTTCCTATTGTTATAAATTTAGGCCATGAGGACCATGTTTAAGAGGGAGTTAGATGTGGCCCTTGTGGCTAAAGGGATCAGGGGGTATGGAGAGAAGGCAGGTACGGGATACTGAGTTGGATGATCAGCCATGATCATATTGAATGGCGGTGCAGGCTCGAAGGGCCGAATGGCCTACTCCTGCACCTATTTTCTATGTATCTATGTATTTGAATAAATCATGCTTTATTCCTGATCAGTGAATATTAGGAAAGATGGCGGAGTCAAGGGATATGGGGAGAAGGCAGGAACAAGGTACTGATTGTGGATGATCAACCATGATCACATTGAATGGCGGTGCTGGCTCGAAGGGCCGAATGGCCTACTCTTACATCAAATGTCTATTGTCTATTGCCTATTGAAATGTAAAGATAAAAAGTAGACTCAAAATGCTGGAGTAACTCAGCGGGACAGGCAGCATCTCTGGAGAGAAGTAACTGATGACGTTTCGGGACGAGACCCTTCTTCAGACTGACCAGGGGAGTGGACGATAGAGAGCATAAATTGTCGTCGGAAACAGTAAGACTGGTGGGAGAACTGGCAAGGGGATGGGGATGGAGAGAGGGAAAGCAAGGGCTACTTGATGCTATAGAGGTCAATGGTCACGGGGAGAACGCAAAAACACCGCGAAGACAAGCATCCGTAGTCAGGATCGAACCCGGGTCTCTGGTGCTGTAGGGTAGTGGCACTACCCGCCGCGCAAGCCATCCCACCCACCCTGCCGCCCTGTTGGGTAGACACAGAAAGAAGAGGCAGTGGATTAAAGACATGTCTCCGTAATATTACTGTCAAAACATCCATCATCCAACAGTCAACTAGAAATGACCACCTAGGAAGAACAGAATGCAAGCGGACTCAGGGTTAAAAATGGGCTTCCTTTAAAACTCCACGCACATTAACATCTGATGGAGATTAGCACGTGGCTGGAAACAATTAATGATAATTGCAAGCTTTTGCTGTGGCAGATCTACAGTAAGTTATTTATGTATAGGATCATTTTTAATGTCGAAGGCAATGAAAATACAGTTGTTTCAATAGAAGGAATAATACTGCATTTCTGACTACTTTATTTGTTCACTGAAGCGCTGTAAATCACAAAATCTTGCTTCTTTAGTTTGCCTATTCCATTTCCTCTTATGCCCCAATATTAAAATGGCGCAATAATAAAATCCGGTATTTTTTTTATGAAGCAGAAAATAATCGACATCTCTTGAATGGCTGCATCTGTGGCATGCTGAGGTCTTGCCTGGGGTCATTGCTTCCCCACCATCCTCATTCCCACTCCCCTTTCCAACGGCCCTAATGCAATCAGAAACCTACTGTGCTGGGAATCGCAGGTATAAGTGCATGTCCCAGCAGTCAGATACAAAATATTCTCAGACAGCATTCGCTACCAGTTTTGTCTATTTATCGTCCAGAAGTGCAGACTGTTTTGGAGGTTTAGTCTAGTTTACTTTAGTTTAGAGATACAGTGCGGAAACAGGCTCTTTGGCCCACCGACCAACGACCCCTGCACATCAGCACTACCCTATACACACTAGCGACAATGTTACATTTATACCAAGCCAATTAGCCTACAGACCTGTACGTCTTTGGAGTGTGGGAGGAAACCGAAGATCTCGGCGAAAACCCGCGCAGGTCACGTGGAGAACGTACAAACTTCGTACAGACAGCACCCGTAGGCAGGATCGAACCTGGGTCTCTGGTGCGGTAAGGTAGTAGGTTGTTCCGTAGTGTAAATATCTTACCGCGCTGCGCGGAGTGTAAATATATTTTCATTTGCAAAATCCAAAAGCAACCATAACATTGTTTTACAGAATTCAATTCTAAGCATTTTGTTCCATCACAAATAGCTGATTGAGACTTGTTGACCTGAAGAGATGATATGGATACATATTGGGGTCCAGGAAAGAGCGTTCACGTCACGGCCCTGTTTCCACCAATGTTTCCACCACCACACACAAGAAGCACAAGAACCGCAAGGCAGACACCATTGTGCAGAGGCCGAGACGTGTGTTCAGCTCTGGCTGAACAACCTCTAATCTTGTGTGTGGACTCGATAAGAAAAAACATAGAAACATAGAAATTAGGTGCAGGAGTAGGCCATTCGGCCCTTCGAGCCTGCACCGCCATTCAATATGATCATGGCTGATCATCCAACTCAGTATCCTGTACTTGCCTTCTCTCCATACCCCCTGATCCCTTTAACCACATCTAACTCCATCTTAAATATAGCCAACAAACTGGCCTCAACTACCTTCTGTGGCAGAGAGTTCCAGAGATTCAGCACTCTCTGTGTGAATTTTTTTTTTCTCATCTCGGTCCTAAAGGATTTCCCCATGATCCTTAAACTGTGACCCTTTGTCGTGGACTTCCCCAACATCGGGAACAATCTTCCTGCATCTAGCCTGTCCAACCCCTTCAGAATTTTGGTAAGTTACTATAAGATCCCCCCTCAATCTTCTAAATTCTGGAAGAAGGTACATGTTTCAACAGATTGTATGGGATTTCACAAAACAGGCCTGGAGAGGAAATCAAATTTACATCCCAGCAGAAAATGTTCCTTTCTATCATCTTCCCAACCCATGCTTCGCCTCTATCCCATTGTCATATCTCCATCTTATCTCAACAACATAACCCTTCCTTTAGACTTTAGACTTTACTTTAGACTTTAGAGAGATACAGCATGGACACAGGCCCTTTGGCCCCTATAAAATTGACTCGAGTGTGTAGGGAGTGGATGAGAAAGTAGAACTGTGAATGGCTAATCGATGGCTAGCATGGACTTAGTGGGCTGAAGGGCCTGTTTCCATGCTGTTCTTTAAATTAAAATCAATTAGCTGATGGGTTATTGGGCTGAGCAAGACATGTTGGGTTGACCGAATTTTCTATATATGAACAATAGAAATGTAATTATCAAGAAGATCTGGACTCACTCACATATCCTTGTTACTTTGGTTTCCTTGTTGGTGTTGTTAAGTATTTGAGGCTTTCTGTCTTTTATTCCCTGTGATATTTGCTATGGTCTAGATTTTGTAATATAAATAATGGTGAGGTTTTTTTTGTTTTTAGTTTTTTTTAGCGACCCTACGTGGAAAAAGGCCTTTCGGCCCTCATAGTCTGTGCCGACCAGCGATCCCCGTACACAAACACTATCCTGCACACTGGAGACAATTTACAACCTTGACCAAAGCCAATTGACGAATGAACCTATATGTCTTTGGAGTCTGTGAGGAAACCGGAGCACCCGGGGAAAACCCACATAGACACGAGGAGAACGTACAAGCTCCGGGCCGACAGCATTGATAGTCAGGATCGAACCAGGGTCTGTAAGGCAGCAACTCCACTGTGCCACTGTGTTCTGGGCTCCAGCTTCTTATTGGTACAATTGACAAGGTGGAGAATTTATTATTGGACTTCTGCATAAGCTTCATCATCATCATCATCATCATCGTTGAGAACATTAGCGACACAGTGGCGCTGGTTTCCGACGGGAACGGTGACGGACGCACCATACATCCCTGTCCTCCAGTTCCTGCGGACTTCCGCCGCTGGAAGTATAGGGTTTTGGTGTGTGTGTGTGTGTGTGCTTTATCATTATTCCTTACCATGCTGTGTACGACAATTATGGCAACTTCTACTGAAGTGTGGATGGCTGTTGGCTCGCTAGCAGCTCACCCGCCCTTTGACAGGTCTTGTTTTTGGCCCTGCTGGGGGTCCACAGCCCCCTCCTCACCTGGCAAACCAGGTGGGGGAGACGGTTTAGTCGCCGACTAACTGACCATGGAGCAGGTAGCACGGAATTACATGGTACCCGTGGTGGGGGGGGAGGGGAAACTGCCCCCGACCTGACCTGCGTAAGCTTGGTTATAAGAACATAGCTATTGCACAATGACAACATGAGAAACAGCTTGGTGTTAATCACCTTGGGATATTTCTGGTGGATAACATTGCCTCTTGTGCTAACCTAGCTGTATATATTATCTTTGTTTGTAGCTCTTCACTTTTGAAATTCTGTTCCAGTGACTTCAATGACATCTCAGCGGCAGATTGCAACACACTTACATTCCTATATTGCATTGTTACATTTGTCATGGGATGAATTAAGCTCCAGAGTCCTTGACGGCAGATATAAAGTATGTTTTTATTTTAAAGTAGAAAATGAGTAATATGCAATCCAATATACTTACTGTGTCATGATGACAGATATTCATTAACTCGGCAATAAAGTTTTAGTTGAGAGACACAGTGTGGAAACAGGCCCTTCGGCCCACCGACGAATGATCGCCCATTCGCTAGTTCTATCCTACACACTAGGGATATTTACAGAAACCAATTGACCTATAAACCTGTTCAAGCAGGAACTGCAGATACTGGAAGATCGAAGCTGGAGAAACTCAGCGGGTGCAGCAGTATCTATGGAGCGAAGGAAATGGGTGACGTTTCGGGCCAAAACCCTTCTTCAGACTGATGGGGGGTGGGGGGGAGAAGGAAGGAAAAAGGGAGGAGGAGGAGCCCGAGGGCGGGGGGATGGGAGGAGACAGCTCGAGGGTTAAGGAAGGGGAGGAGACAGCAAGGGCTAGCAAAACTGGGAGAATTCAACATTCATGCCATCAGGATGCAAGCTGCCCAGGCAGAATATGAGGTGCTGTTCCTCCAATTTCCGGTCTGCTCACTCTGGCAATGGAGGAGACCCAGGACAGAGAGGTCGGATTGGGAATGTGAGGGGGAGTTGAAGTGCTGAGCCACCGGGAGTTCAGGTAGGTTATTGCGGACTGAGCGGAGGTGTTCGGCGAAACGATCGCCCAACCTCCGCTTAGTCTCCCCAATGTAAATCAGCTGACATCTAGAGCAGCGGATGCAGTAGATGAGGTTGGAGGAGATACAGGTGAACCTGGAACCTGGAACGACTGCTTTGGTCCTTGAATGGAGTCGAAGGGGGAGGTGAAGGGACAGGTGTTGCATTTCTTGCGGTTGCAACTGAAAGTGCCCGGGGAGGGGGTGGTACGGGAGGGAAGGGAAGAATTGACAAGGGAGTTGCGGAGGGAGCGGTCTTTGCGGAAGGCAGACATGGGGGGAGATGGGAAGATGTGGCGAGTGGTGGGGTCACGTTGGAGGTGGCGGAAATAGCGGAGGATTATTTGTTGACCAATGACCTATAAACCTGCACGTCTTTGGAATATGGGAGGAAACTGGAGACACCCAGGGAAAACCCGCGCGGTCACAGGGAGAACGCACAAACTCCGTACAGTTAATCACCCTTAATTTGGATCGAACCAGGGTCTCTGGCGCTACAAGGTAGCAACTCGACCTCTGCGCCACAGTGCTGCCCCAGAGAAAAATGAGGAACTGCAGATATGTACAAAGCATAATGCTATGTACAAAGCATAAAGTGCCTTTAGGATGAGAAATTAACGATGGATGGGTAAAATTGATGCTCTCGAGAAGTTTAATCCACAGTCCAGTTGGTCTGAGGCATCGAAGTGCATGATCAGCAACGTGA
Organism: Leucoraja erinaceus; assembly: GCF_028641065.1. NCBI lineage: Eukaryota > Metazoa > Chordata > Chondrichthyes > Rajiformes > Rajidae > Leucoraja > Leucoraja erinaceus. Next base: position 8,649,356 of record NC_073385.1, on the reverse strand, counting down.
ACCTATAAACTCAAGAGGGGCATGGATTCGGGTGGATCAATCTCTCCTAACATAGTCTCTTGCCAGAGAGAGTATGGGGAATCGTGAGGACCAGAATAGGACAGGTTTGGTTCGTAAGGTGAGGTCGTAGGTTGTCAAGGTCTTAATAGGAGCCCGAGGGTTAGGGTAAGCAAAGGGTGGTGGGTGTACGGAACGAACTGCTGGAGCCAACTGCTTTTGCAATATTTTAGAAATATTTCGACAGATACATGGATCGGACAGGTTTAGAGGGATATGGACCAAACACAGACAAGTGTGACTAGTGTAGATGGGGCATGTTGGCCGGGGTTGGGAAAGTTGGGCCGAAGGGCCTGTTTCCATGTTTTACAACTCTATAACTCTATGACTATCACTGAGCGTTACCACCACTGCCTGCTTCCACACTGCTGCTGGATGACCTCTTAGAATGGTTCAGTTTATTGTCACGTGTACCGAGGTACAGTGAAAAGCTTTTTGTTGCATGCCAACCAGTCAGCAGAAAGACTACACATGATTACAATCGAGCCGTCCACAGTGTACAGATGCAGAGTTCAGGGAATGACGTTTAGTGCAAGGTAAAGTCTGATTAAAGATAGTCCGAGGGTCTCCAATGAGATTGATGGCAGCTCGGGGGCCGCTCTCTAGTTATAGGTAGGATGGTTCAGTTGCTTGATAACAGCCGGGAAGAAATTTATCTGAAACTGTCTCTTAAACAAAAAACAAAATGTAATAACTACTGAGGCACTCTTTGATTCCAGCCTGCAAGTTATATGTTTTATAGGGTTAGTGGGGGTGTGCGGATTGGGGCAGCGGTGGAGAGGGTAGGGAGAGAGAGGGGGATGGTCCGTAGAATGAGGAGGTGGGTGCACTGGATAAACTCCCCTTACACCCCTCAATATCTCTCAAGAGGAACTTGGCTTAACCCTTTGTGAACCATGGCTCCATGCCAGGGGATTAGACTGAACGGCATAGTTGGGATGGTTGCAACGAGAGAGATTGTAATGTGTGGGCTGGATGTTTTACGCCGGAGGGTTGTGACTAAACTATATTTCACAATCTGCGTCTCTGAGGTGAATTAGTTGTGTATTTTTAATCTTCTCTCTGATATTTTTCTTCCCCCTCAGTAATGGGCGATTGTTATTGGGCAGGTGAAGCAAACAAGCTGGGCAGTGGTGACACAGTGTGACAATGTGTGACTGTGTGACTGACACTGACTGTGCTCGTTCAACAGGCAGAGAGGGAATACAAGGGTGTCAATGCTAAAATAGCCGTCCCACGCATAAGCTTCTCTAGTAAGAGTTCACAAGGGAGTGGTGTCTCTTAAACAAAAAACAAAATCTCTGGAACTCTCTGCCACAGAGGGTAGTTGAGGACCAGGGGTCATTGGCTATATTTAAGAGGGGTGGGTGCAGTTAGAAGCATGTGGCCCTTGTGGCTAAGGGGATCAGGGGGTATGGTTGCAACGAGAAGGTGTGGGCAGGTACGGGATACTGAGTTGGATGATCAGCCATGATCATATTGAATGGCGGTGCAGGCTCGAAGGGTGACGAATGGCCTACTCTGTGCTGTTCAACACCTAGATTTCTATGTTTCTATGTTTCTAAGAGTAAAGATAAAGGAGCAGAATTAGGCCATTCGGCCCATCGAGTCTACTCTGCCATTCAATCGTGGCTGATTTATCTTTCTCTCTCAACCCCATTCTCCTGCCTTCTCCACATAACCCCCGACATCCGTACTAATCAAGAATCTGTGAATCTCTGCCTTAAAATTACCCATTGACGACGTCCACAGCCATTTGTGGCAAAGAACTCTACAAATTCACCACCCTCTGACTAAATAATTTTTCCCTCATCTCCTTTCTAAAGGTATGTCCTTTTATTCCAAGGCTTTACTCACCTGCTATGGCCTGTAGTCCTAGTCTCACCTTCTCGTGGAAACCTTCTCTCCACATCTACTCTATCCAGGCCTTTCACTATTCGGTTACGTTTCAGTGAGATCCCCCCCCACCTCCCAATCCTTCTAAACCCCAGCGAGTAGAGGCCCAGTGCCATCAAACGCTCATCATATGTTAATACAAGCATTCCTGGGATTATTCCCATAAACTTCCTCTGGAACCTCTCCGACACCAGCACATTCTTCCTCAGATACGGGGCACAAAGGCGGTATGACTAAATCGCCAGGCAACTTGGAGAGATTCCCAAGAGTAGATAAATACAAGGATAGACACAAAATGCTGGAGTAACTCAGCGGGACAGGCAGCGTCTCAGGGGAGAAGGAATGGGTGACGTTTCGGGTCAAGGTTATAGAAACCTACAAAATTCTTAAGGGGTTGGACAGGCTAGATGCAGGAAGGTTGTTCCCGATGTTGGGGAAGTCACAGTTTAAGGATAAGGGTGAAATCCTTTAGGACCGAGATGAGAAAAACATTTTTCACACAGAGAGTGGTGAATGTCTGGAACCCTCTGCCACAGAAGGTAGTTGAGGCCAGTTCATTGGCTATATTTAAGAGGGAGTTAGATGTGGCCCTTGTGGCTAAAGGGATCAGGGGATATGGAGAGAAGGCAGGGATGGGATACTGAGTTGGATGATCAGCCATGATCATATTGAATGGCGGTGCAGGCTCGAAGGGCCGAATGGCCTACACCTGCACCTATTTTCTATGTTTCTAATACAGGAATCGTTACTGTGTTTCTGTGAGATGCCTTCTCACAAGTCGATTATTACAGCTGGGGTTCGCTGGAGAGCGGTGGAGTGGCAAGGGTCGATGTAGTCGATGGTGGAGGCCCGCAGCTTCGACTATTACAGAACCCTCTCCATCAACACCAGTGCAAACAAAACACACACGCTCCATGCCCGGGCTATCTCCATGCAGTAGGAACCTTTGCGTGTTAAGACAAGCAAAGTCCTGGTGGGTGTAGTGCTCTTGAAGATGATCGGCAACAGATTTATAGAGGTGTAACCAGGTGTGATGTGATTCCATTTGGCCCTTTCTTGGCCCATCAATCAGCACAGTCCCATGAGAACAAAATGATGAACTTACCTCTCAGACAGGTGTTCGTTCAAATGCTTGAGGATTCTTCTGCTTTCAAGCATTGAGCAAAGTTGCCTTGGATAAACGGAAGTTGCTTCTCAATAGGATCTGTAACAATTTCAGAGCATTTCAATGCACTTTACAGACTGCCAAATAGTTTTATGCCAACAGGTTTAGTTTAGTTTAGATTAGTTTAGTTTAGAGATACAACGCGGAAACAGGCCCTTCGGCCCACCAAGTCCGCACCGATCAGCGATCCCCGCACATGAACACTACCCTACACACACTAGGGATAATTTTACATTCATACATTTTTCCCCAAGCCAATTAACCAACTGTAAAGAAGTAAGGTGGGTTGAAAGAATGGAGGAAAGGAACAAAAGATCCATTCTATATTGCTCAAGAGATCCTATAAAGGTACATGAAGGGCAGCACAGTGGAGCGGTATATTTGCTGTATATTTGCTGCCTTACAGCAAGCGCCAGAAGACCCAGCTTCAATCCTGACCATGGGTGCTGTCTGTACGGAGTTTTACGTTCTCCCTGCGACTTGCGTGGGTTTTCCCCAGGTGCTCCGGTTTCCTCCCACACTCCAAAGACGTACAGGTTTGCAGGTTAATTAGCTTCGGTAAGAATTGCGAATTGCCCCCCAGTGTGTGTAGGATCGTGGTGGTGTACGGGGGAACGCTGGTCAGCATGGACTGGTTGGGCCGAAGGGCCTGCTTCCTCGTTGCATCTCCAAACTGAACGAAATCACCTGTACTCATTAAGATGGGAAACATGATAGCCCTGTTGGGCACAACAAACCAGAATCGTATATTGTCCAACTTTTTAGGGCTGTTGAGACGGAAAAGCCTTAGTGAGGGCAATGAAACAGCTGTCCTAACACAGACACCTTGTCAGTATCAGACTTTCATTCTGATATTCTGGATTACATCTGAGCCAAAATCAGAAGTGGAACATGCATGTCTCCCAATAGATGTGTTCAAGAAGGAACTGCAGATGCTAGAAAATCGAAGGTACACAAAAATGCAGGAGAAACTCAACGGGTGCAGCAGCATCTATGGAGCAAAGGAAATAGGTAACATTTCGGGCCGAAACCCTTCTTCAGACTGATAGGGGGTGGCGGGGAGAAGGAAGGAAAAAGGAGGAGGAGGAGCCCGAGGTCAGTCTCCCAATAGATACTGTTTATGGACAGTCACGACTTGTCAGAAAGCAAAAGGTAGACGCAAAATGCTGGAGTAACTCAGCAGGACAGGCAGCATCTCTGGAGAGAAGGAATGGGTGACGTTTCTTCAGTCTGAAGAAGGGTCTCGACCCAAAACATCACACATTCCTTCTCTCCAGAGATGCTGCCTGTCCTGCTGAGTTTAGTTTAGTTTAGTTTAGAGATACAGCGCGGAAACAGGCAGTTTCGGCCCACCGGGTCCGCGCCGACCAGCGATCCCCGCACATTAATACTGCCGCACACCCACTAGGGACAATTTTTACATTTACCAAGCCAATTAACCTACAAACCTGTACGCCTTTGGAGTGTGGGAGGAAACCGAAGATCTCGGAGAAAACCCACGCAGGTCACGGGGAGAACGTGCAAACTCCGTGAAGACAGCACCCATAGCCAGGATCAAACCCGGGTCTCCAGCGCTGCATTTGCTGTCAGGCAGCAATTCTACCGTTGCCGACAGCAAGGTTACTCCAGCATTTTGTGTCTACCTTCGATTTAAACCAGCATCTGCAGTTCTTTCCTACACACATTGTATGAGAGCAACTCGTTTTGCTGCAATACAACTTATCTTGCAAACTCCAAAAATGTCCAATCTGTGTTGGGAATTAATCCTGGAACGCGGGGCTAAGACAGAAATTAGGTTTTTTGGCCAATTAAGGGGGAAATAACTGCATCGTTTATTTGATTCATTAGTTAGAGTTATGAATCCAAGAATAACTATTAGTGGACATCCATATGTGTAAAGCACCGTATTGAGTGACACAGGACACAGGGTTTATAATGAGGAGAAAAGAGCACTGAATTGGTCCCAAAAGATCTGGAAAATAGACTTTTTTTGCATGAAATTAGCCTGTAAAATCTTACCAAACTTGAGAGATGATCAAAAATGTTCAAAGGATTTCCTCTTCAATGTGGCAAGCTGCTTTGCTGCCTTACAGCGCCAGAAACCCAGCTTAGATCATGACTATAGATGCTGTCTTTGTGGAGTTTGTACCTTCTCTCTTGGACCGCGTGGGTTTTCTACAGGCATTCCAGTTTCCTGCAAACACTCCAAAGACGCACATGTTTGTAGGTTAATTGGCTTTGGTAAAATTGGTACGGGGTGATCGTTGGTTGGTGCAGACTCGGTGGGCCGGAGGGCCTGTTTCCACACTGTATTTTTAAAGTCAGAAGTCAAAAGTAAATTGCAGATTTCTTTTTGTTAAAAATTCACTTTTGGTCAGCATATCCCAACATAAGTCTCTTCCTCAGAAATCCACTCAATTTAAATTAATTTCATTTAAATCGATGTTTGGGGAGGAGTCCAGAACCAGGGGTCACAGTTTAAGATTAAGGGGTAGACCATTTACTACTGAGATGAGGAAAAACGTTTTTACCCAGAGAGTTGTGAATCTGTGGAATTCTCTGCCACATAAGACCAATTCACTGGATATATTCAAGAGAGAGTTGGATATAGCTCTTAGGGTTAATGGAATCAGGGGATATGGGAAGAAAGCCGGAATGGGATACTGATTTTGGATGATCAGCCATGATCATATTGAATGTAGGTGCTGGCTCGAAGGGCCGAATGGCCTTCTCCTGCATCTGTTTTCTATGTTTCTATGTTTCTATATTTCCATGAAGCTGATTTTCATAGGTAGAGTACAGTATTGTTATGGTACCATATTGCAAAGCGAGTGTTCTCAATCAAGGATGAATTTCTAGGTGACATGATTCAATCTCACTCAAACCTCTCCCAAATGGGTAGATCTTTAGTCAAGCGAGCAGCACTGTGGTCTAGAAGTAGAGCTATTGCCTTACAGCGCCAGAGACTTACAGTGCGTGACTTTGTTTAACGTGGGGAGACTGGTGCACAAACAGCCACCCCACGGTCCTTGACAGATCTGTGGTCAGGATCCAGTGACATGGTGTCCTAGAAGACCAGAGACCCTTTTCTGCTGCAGCCTTCATCCACCTTCCCAGCCGTTGTGCCGCTCCACTAAGGTTAGCCATCGTCCTCCGCCTGTTCCATCCTTTGAGGTCTTGGTTGGATTGCTCGTTGTCAGAGACCTCCCCCTCGACCTTATCGCCATGGGTGGCCCTACCAGGAGCATAACTCTAGACGCCACCGTCGTGACTAAGGACACCTTAGTTCAATCTCCCTTGTGTTTGCATTCTGGTCCTCCAGTGGCACAGCCATGACCCCAACATGGGGAACCCAACCCAACCTAACCCGCTACGCACCTTGTCAAAGAGTCCCGGTGCCCAGCAGTTTGTTGACTTACTAAAGCAACCAAAACAAATTGAGCTTTCCCTCCTTTGTTATTTGCGTGCGTCCTTCGTCGCTTGCTCTGAAATCTTTTGGGTATACAAGCCCCAACGACAGGCCTGAGGCTGGGCCTAAATTGGTCCATAGCTTCATTAGAATTTCATGCCTGAGCTGTTGCCACCTGTTGCACCTCCACAGGCTCCCGGTCCAAACATTCGGAAGAAACTCCTCCTTGGCAGCACCCTGGAGGTGAGTCTCAGCAGAGGGTTCGGAGTGGGGACCGCTGGGTGAGGGTGTTGGGAGTTGGCACCACTGCGGTTGGCGCCGGAGGGATTTACCCTGCATCTTCTGGCTCCACAGAAAGGGCTTTTGTAAACACGGGTACGACGTACGAGACTTAATTTACAATTAGCAGCCAGATTTCCACTGAAGAACCTTGAGCGTCAACGCACATTGGAGACCTTCCCCGAGGCCCACCTGCTCATTCCAACCTCGTTTTATATTTCAGTTCTCACTCGACACACCTGAGGGACGGACACTTTGTGAACGAGAAACAGCCTGGCGTAATTTTGGGTTTAATATTTCGCGAGTGTTATTGGTGCACAGAAAGTCACTCCCCAAAACTGGGCCTCATTGTGAGTGTGAGGCAGGTGCGATAAGCTATAACATACCGTGTCTGCTTCATATTCACTGAAAGCCCTTTATGTATCACCAAGCAATGACTGGAGGGAACTTGCATTCCTGATTCACATTTGTCAAAGTTACTTTCAATGAACCACTTCTGTTTTACATGAACTTTGATTCCACACTGCCCACATATGTGAATTATTACAGATTATTGATGTGTGTGTGTGTGTGTATATATATACAGTTATGTATATATGTGTGTGTGTGTCATCTTCTTTTGTGCTTATGGCGTGCACAGCAACCACGTGAAGGTTGCAATCTTGTGTGTGTACGTGTGTGTGTATGTATATATATATATATATACACACACACGTACACACACAAGATTGCGACCTTCACGTGGTCCGCCCTGTTTCGACGAATGCAATCAACCCGGCGTGCACAATCAAATAAGATCAAATTTAACAAGTTGTCCTACAACTTTAAGCTGTGCGCGCCATAAGCACGAAGAAGATGACACACACACAAATATATACATAAATGTATATATATATATTAATACTAGACTAAGTGGGACCCATTGGGTCCCAGCATCACGCGGGAGGGCTCGTCCCCCAACGCAATATTCCACCTCTCCACCAATTCCAATATTGGTGGCCAGTGGGGGAGGGGGGGGGGGGGGTTGTGGGCTGAAGGGACTGGTTTCCAGAGGGCTAGTATGGACGAATCACGGCTATTCACGGCTGGTGGGCTGGCAGTCGAATCACGGCTATTCCTTGAAATTCCATTTCAAGTAGGGTGCAAGGCCACCAAATTCAAGTGCAGTTTCTTACCACTTCAAGCAGGGTGCAAGGCCACCAAATTCAAGTGCAGTTTCATGCCATTTCAAGCAGGGTGCAAGGCGACTAAAGACAGCAAATCGTGACCTCTCCTTCCTCCATCTTGCAGAGACTGAGCCACGCCCACACTTCTGGATTTTATAGTCCCTCCCCCCCTCACCAGAAGGGGAGTGACCTTCATGGCGTGATTGACAGGAGAGAGCATCCTAACATTTTTTAAACACAAATAATTCTTTTATTTTTCATCATTGGGAAAAATCCTCAGCACCTGATGAGCGGAGGGGGACTCTGAGTAAGATGGCCAAAAATTACAGCCGTTCGTGGTAGTTTTTTTTCCTAAAATCAATATAAAGTGCAAACAGGAAGTGGTCAAGATTAGACTTTTAATTATATAGAAGGCAGGGCAACTTTAATTAGGCAAGGCAACTTTAATTAGGCAAGGAAACTTTACTTTGGCAACACAGCTTCAGAATTTCCAAACCAAAATGCAAAACAGCTTTAACATTTCCAAACCAAAGGCAACACAGCTTTAGCATTTCCAAACTATATTTTCAAACCACATTAAGGGCACTGACAGGTCAGTAAAAACACTCATTTAGTAGACATGTGTTCAGTGTTATTCACAGCTCAGACTGAGAGACGTGGCCCTCTCGCTCCCCCATCTTGCAGAGACTTACTGATGCAGTCAACACTTCCGGGTTTTATAGTCCCTCCGGAACGGGCGTGGCCTTCAGGAGAGAGAATCTCAACATTTTTTAAACACTAATAACTCTTTTATTTTTCATCAATGGGAAAAATCCTCTTGCCCTGCACAGCGGAGGGGGACTCTGTGTAAGATGGCCAAAAATCACAGCCGTAAGTGGCAACGTTATTTCTAAAATCAATATACAGAACAACAGGACGTGGTCAAGATCAGACTTTTAGTAAAATAGAAGATGTTATACATGTGTGTGTGTGTATATATATATATGTTGGGTGTGTGTGTGTGTGTATAGTATATATATATATATATATATATATATATATATATATATATATATATGTGTATATATATATATATATATATATATATATATATATATATATATATATATGTATAGGGGTATCGGAGTGGTGGAAGCTATATGTATATATATATATATATATATATATATATATATATATATATATATATATATATATATATATATATATATATATATATATATATATATATATATATATATATATATATATATATATATATATATATATATATATGTATATATATATGTATATATATGTGTGTGTGTGTGTGTATGTAGGAAGGAATTGCAGATGTTGGTTTAAACCGAAGATAGACACAAAGTGCTGGAATAACTCAGCGGGATAGGCAGCATCTCTGGAGAGAAGGAATGGGTGACGTTTTAGGTTGAGACCCTTCTTCAGTCTGAGGATGGATCTCGACCCGAAACCTCATAATCTGTGATAATTTTATATACATATAGATGCACACGCGCACACACACACATACATGCACAGTACACACACACATTTACACATTTACACACACACACACACACACACACACACACACACACACACACACACACACACACACACACACACACACACACACACACACACACACACACACACACACACACACACACACACACACACACATAGACACATATACACACACACACATAAACATACACACACACACACAAACATACACACAGATGCACACGCGCACACACACACACACATACACACACATACATATTTATACATACACATACACACACACATATATATATATACATACACATGCACATAGACACATTTATGAGTGTGTGTGTGTTTATGTGTGTAGAATCTGTGGGCAGTGTAATAAAGTTCATATCGACTGTATAGATTATACATATATTACAGACATGCAAACATAGTCCTGCTATCCTTTATATATATTTTATATATGTATATATGTATGTATACAAAACATGCAAGGCAACATGATCACCAGTCTCATGTATATAAAAATATTATATGTATTCCATTCCTATCCATTTGTCTATCCATGTTATATATATATATATATATATAACATGGATAGACTACATGGATAGGACAGGTTTGGAGGGATATGGGCCAAACGCAGGCAGGTGGGACTAGTGCAGCTGGGACGTTGGCCAGTGTGGGTAAGCTGGGCTGAAGGGGCCTGCTTCCACGCTGTATGGCTCTATGACTATGAATATCTCAATAAAAAATATATATCAACAAGGCGAATATTACAGAAATATGATGTCGTTCTGAGTGCCTCAGGGTCTAGTTCCCAAACACTTTATGCTTTGTTGCAGCTTCTACTACAGTCTACTAAAAGTATAAACTCAAATGCCTGTTACTCCACCCCTATTCATCCTCCGTAACACAGTTAACTAATATGTAGATCATGGAAATGATTTGATGGGTCTGTTTAACCATGGGTATATAACACATTTGACCAGTGAAGTGGAAACAGTTAATTTATATATTCAATATAATTAAAACCACATAACATGCAAATTAATCAAAAATTCAAATGCCTGAAATGTTTTGAATGAACGGTGCGAGCGGCAGTAAGGCTATAAATGCCAGGTAGTCACTAATAAAATGCAACAGTGAAATCTGGAGTTCTTTCCTCTAAGAGGAAAGCCATAGTGAAACCCATGGTGACGTGGAGAACTTTGGATACATCGCATGGCAACATTTAATGGGAGACAAGAGAGCTAATGGAATAACAGGAAACATAGTGGAGAGTAAATTCTGACACCTGTCAGGCTGGATGATCTGTTTTTGAGTTGTAAATACATTGCACTGGAGGAGAAAAACGTAGCAACATGATATACGGTCTCAGAATTTCAAGGATCAATTGAGAATTCAGAAGCTCAGTTTAGTGAAGAGATACAGTGCGGAAAATAGGCTCTTTGGCCCACCGAGTCTGTACCGACCAGTGATCCCCGCACAATAACACTATCCTGCACACACTTAGTTCGCTCTGGTGTCAGACGAGGAATAGCTCGCTGTTGGCTTCTGTCGTCGTCTAACTTGTTGACAGAATTGGGCGCCCGGCGAGTCACAGATTGCATCGTGCCGTCGTTTCCGGGGATCGCCACGAGGAGGATTCTGTCCTGCACATACTAGGGACAATTTACAACTGTACCAAGCCAGTTAACCTACAGACCTGGATGTATGTCTTTGGAGTGTGGGAGGGAACCGAAGATCTCGGAGAAAACCCACGCAGGTCACGGGGAGAACATGCAAACTCCGTACAGACAGCGCCCATAGTCAGGATCGAACCAGGGCCTCTGGCATCAACTCGACCGCTACGCCGCCTGTGCTGCCCATACAATGTTGCTGGAATTACACCTCAGATATTCATGGCCCACTGGCGGACAATGGACAAAGTGTTGGTGAAGTCCAAACTCTTATTTGGGATAGTTTTATGCAGGGGAAGGCACATATTTCGGCACGGACTTGTAGGGCTGAGATGGCCTGTTTCCGTGCTGTAATTGTTATATGGTTATATTACAAACCTGAACAAAGTTTTTTGGAGATGACCAGCCATGATCATATTGAATGGCGGTGCAGGCTCGAAGGGCCGAATGGCCTACTCCTGCACCTATTTTCTATGTTTCTAAGTTTCTATGATTCAATGATTCAATGATTCATGATTCAAGTATACTTTACCTAGGTACCAAGGAATTCTTTGTTCATCCATACAATCAAAAGAATTGCCACATATCTGGTGCGTCGTGGAATGAGGGTATGTCAGTGAATGTTATAGATTTATAGAGTCATAGAGCCTGGAAGCAGGACATTCGGCAACCTGCCCATGCTGACCAAGGTGTCCAATCTACACTAGTCCCACCTGCTGCATTTGGCCTTTATCTCGTTAAACCTTTCCCATCCAAGTACCTGTCCAAATGTTTTAATTTAACATTTTAACCAGCTGCAACAATCTCTTCTGGCAGCTTATTCCATAAACCCACCACCTTCTGTGTGAAAAAAGGTTCCACTCAGGTTCCTCACCTTTAACCTTTGCCATTCACCTTTAACCTATGCCCTCTGATTCTTTACTTGCACCCAGAGTTGGGGAATCAAGAGCCAGAAATATTACCCATGTGGACTCCAGTATAGCTTTCACAAAGTTCCCTGGTGTTAAGGTGATCCAAAGATTAAGGCACATGGGAACCAAAATTAGCTTGCTCATAGGTGACAAAGGATACTGGTGGAGGTGTGACATCCTGACCAGAAGTCTGTGACCAGTGATATTCCACAGGGATCAGTCCAGGGACCTCTGTTGTTTGTTGATGTATATAAATGATTCGGTGGAAATGTAGTTGGGCTGATTCGTCAGTTTGCAGATGGCCCAAAAACGATCGGGCTTCAAAGTCAAAGTCAAAGTAGCATTTATTGTCATTCAGACCTTTCGGTCTGAACGAAATTTTGTTGCCTTGCAGTCATACATATAATAAAATAACAAAACACACAATAAACACAAATTTAACATCCACCACAGTGAGTTCACCAGGCACCTCCTCACTGTGATGGAAGGCAACAGTCTTAAAGTCTTTGTCTCTTCCCTCCTTGTTCTCCCTCTGCACTGAGGCGATCCAGGCCTCCGATGTTGTGACCCCACCGGGTGCAGATGAAGAGGAAAGGTGCCAGCCCATATGGCAGTACAGACCTGTAGGCCAATTTGAAACTTGGGTGGACAAGTGGCAGGTGGAGTTTAATCCAGACACCTGTCGGGTGTAGTTTGGGAGGTCAAACGTAAGAGAGAAGTATGGGGTAAATGGTAGGACTTGCAATGAGTTGCAAGCCCATAGCTCCCTGAAAATGGCAATACGTCTAGAGGGAGGTGATGAACGCCTATTGCACTCTTGTCTTCATTGGTTAGGTGTTGACTAGAAGAGTCAGGAAGTCTTGTTGCAGCTATATAAAACTTAGGTTAGGTCACATCAGTTTTAGTTTTAGAGATATAGCATGGAAACAGGCCCTTCGGCCCACCAAATGTGCCAACCCAGCGATCCCCACACATTAACACTACCCTACACACACAAGGGACATTTTTTGTGCATTTATACCAAGCCAATTAACCTACAAACCAGTCCGCCTTTGGAGTGTGGGAGGAAACCGAAGGTCTCGGTGAAAACCCACACAGGTCACAGAGAGAGAACGGACAAACTCCATACAGACAAGCACCCCTGGTCAGGATCGAACCTGGGTCTCTGGCACTGTAAGGCAGTAGTTCCACCCCTGCGCCACCATGCCGCCCATTGTGTATCTCTGGCCACCATGTTACGGCAAGGGTGTGGAGGTTTTCGAGAGGGGATCAATGGGACGCTGACTGGACGAGAGACTAATTATCTAAAAGGAGAAGTTGACAAACTTCAATTGCTTTCTTCAGAGTGCTGGTGGTTGAGGGGCAACCCGAATAGAACTGTAAAAAATTATGACAGCCATTCTTCCAGGGTGGAAGTGTCAAATGCTGGAGGGCTTAGATTTAAGGAGAGAGGGGGGTGGAATGTTTAAAGGAGATTTACGAGGAAAGATTTTTACAAAGAGAGTGTTGGATGCTTGGAACATGCCGCCAAGGCAGATGGTGGAAACAGATACAATAGCAATGTTTAAGAGGCATTTAGACAGGCACATGGAGGCATGGAGGAATATAGGCCATGTGCAGGCAGATGGGATTAGTTTAAATTGGCATAGTGTTCCCACATGCATCATGGGTCAAAGGGGCCTGCTCCTGTGTTCCATGTTCTGTGTTCTTAATTAGCGCAGACAAGCCAAGTCAAATTGCGGACGCTGGGAATCTGAATCGCCGATGGTGTCTCTATCACTAATCCCTGACTATTGCATTTCTTGCAATTAATAAAAGAGAAAGTGATGGTGGTTTAGACCAATGAACCATGCAGGTTAAGACAGAGGGGCAAAGTCAGCGTGCCCTTCTATTTCCTAGAAATGTCATTTGAATGCTTTAATGCTCCTGTATCAATGGACATGAGTATGTGAGAGGAATGGGATCAACTTTACAGTTGTTCCCAGACGTTACTTCATCCACCAGGCTTAACTGACCATTCAACTACATGTATCATACCACAAATATTTATTTACATCCATATGCATTTGTAACTTTGCTTTGTAACTGTGCCAGCGGCCTTTATATGACGACAATCTGCATACCTTGAGTTTCACTGTGACTATTCACATGTGACAATAAATATCCCATTCCATTTTCTGGTTTACTTCTGTCATTCTCAAATGTTCCGTGTATGATCAGTTGCACACATTACCGTTAAGTGGTTATCATTTCTACGTTTTTTCGAGAATGTTTATAGCGAGTATTGGCTCTTTACTGGTAGACTAAAGTGCTGGAGAAACTCAGCGGGTGCAGCAGCATCTATGGAGCGAAGGAAATAGGCAAAGTTTCGGGTCTGAAGAAGGGTTTCGGCCCGAAACGTTGCCTGTTTCCTTCGCTCCATAGATGCTGCTGCACCCGCTGAGTTTCTCCAGCACTTTTGTCTACCTTCGATTTTCCAGCATCTGCAGTTCCTTCTTAAGCACATTGGTTCTTTACTGTTCGGCTTTCCGAGATACAGTCAAGACCTTTGTTTGCATGCTGTCCAGTGGCATCGTACTGTACATGAGTACAGTAATGCCATCCATGAGTACACTTGCAAGCCGCCGAGCTCGGCCCTGAAAGCTGGAGAGGTGAGGAGGAGGAGAGGGCCACTGTTGAAGTTGGATGTGAGGAGTGGGCTGGTAGTGGGAGTGGGGCATTGGCTCCAACGCCTGCAAGGTCAGCTGCAGCAGGCTCCGCCGGGCCGCAGAGACGGTCGGGCGAGGAGGGGAGAGGGACGTCAGTTCGCGTGCCGAGCTGGTCGAGGGCGACGGAGGAGGCCCTGAAGAAGCCTGAGGCCTACCTGGATCAGGATCCGCTCCTGTACATCGAGCGCCTGGGCCGGACTTTGGACATTTTGTAAACGGTGCAACAATGCATCAGCTCGTGCATCAGTGATCTATGAAAAAAGAGAAGCAATGATGATGTAAGGATGAGGTGGCAAGCAAATTATGAGAAAGACATAAGATGGCAACGGAGGGATATTGATGTGTTAAGTGAGTGACTACAGATCTGGAAAATGTGGGAAAATGTGAAATGTTCTATTCTAGAGTACATTGTTTAAACAGTAGAGGATTGTAGACTTTAGATGCAGGGAGATATGGGTGTCCTTACACATGCCTTCTTGAAGACATGGATGCAGGAAGAACAATATGGTAATAAGGAAATCTAACAGAATGAGGTGCTTGCGAAGTAGGGAAGTTCTGCTTCATTTCTCCTGTGCACTAGTAAGATTACACCTGGAGTACAACTAAAAGTAATAAAATTATTGAAAACTTCTTAGAACTGTTATGCTTGAATGCTCTAGGAAAAACTAAAGAAACTGAACTTACCGTAGTTAGTTAGTTGGTTAGTTAGCTAGTTAGTATGTTAATGTATTTTATAGTCATCTGTACCGAGGTATAGTGCAAAGCTTTTTAAATCAATTTAAATCATTTTCAACTACATTAAAAGAAAAATGTAGTTGTTTTAAAAATGATGAAAAATCTGTCGAGGTTATCATGGTCTTGTGGGAGGTCCAATTGTTGAGAACATTTGTCCCAGGGTTGGTGGCTTGGTCCAAGATGGAGCCCAACCCAGGCCACTCTTAGTGTGCTAGTTGCAGCTGTTCTTCAGGGCGGCACGGTGGCGCAGCGGTAGAGTTGCTGCCTTACAGCGCTTGCAGCGCCAGAGACTCAGGTTCGATCCCGACCACGGGTGCTGTCTGTATGGAGTTTGTACATTCTCCCCGTGACCTGCATGGGTTTTCTCCAAGATCTTCGGTCTCCTCCCACACTCCAAACATGTACAGGTTTGTAGGTAAATTGACTTGGTATAAGTGTAAAAATACATTGTGACACCAGCCATTATCTGTTGCCTTGGTCTGACAATGAAAGCAATTCCAAATGCACATATTACCTCCTCAGCTAATGGGGGTAATATGTGCCTCCAAGTTCCAAAAATGGAGGTAAAAATGACAAATTCTCCCACGGTTTGTCATTTTCTTTAATCAAACATCTTACAGCCAATAACTTATGCAGGTCAAAATGAGTTGATTGGGAGAGACTTTGCCAAATCTTCATTTCTCACAAGCAGCCTTCTTTACAAATGGGAGTGTTAGACTGACAAGCTCCTAAATTACAACTGCTATCAATGATATTCATTTTCACTCCATACCACGTTTCAAAATAAAAGACGACTCCTCTTTTTTCAGGCACGTATTATCTGCCATGGTAAAGGGATACTAATGGCTTTGTCCGTTTGGGCAATGTTAATGGCTCCTTTAAGCTAACAAACATTCCAATTGATGTTCCATTTAATCTACATTAGTGAACGATTAACATGCACGCACCGTGTCGTGACATTATTCTAAATTGTGACAACATCCATGCACTGCATTGTCCACAGTGATAAAATATTGCTGTCAGCGTGGATTCTACTGGTGTTCAGCTCAGTTCTCTGGAACAATTCTGCTTCTGCTTCAAGGCTGTGAGATCTCGAAACCTTCTCTGGGCATCTGAGTACAAATTCCAGAGTAACTCGCCACTGCCGAGGGACTGCTACTCTGTTGGAGGTACGCATATTGAAAATGGGATATTAATTTGAGATCACGTTTGTCCTCTCAGATTGACCCCGAGATACTCCCAATAAGGATAAAAGGGCAGTTCTTCCCATTTTCCAATGACCATTCTTCAATTCACCAAGAGTACTGACCCACATTAGAATGTAGACTTTAGACTTTAGAGAAACAGTGTGGAAACAGACTCTTTGGTCGACCAGCGATAGCATTATCTTACGCTCGAGGGACAATTTACAATTTTGACTAAAGCAAATTGACCTACAAGCTTGTACATCTTTGGGGTGTGGGAGGAAGCTGAAAAACCTGGACGAAATCCAAGCGGTCACAGAGAGAATGTACAAGCTCCATATAAGATCGAGCCCGGGTATTTGGCTTTGGAAGGCAGATACTGTACCTTGCCGCACATTATCCAGTCATTCATCAAACACAAAGTGCTGGAGTAACTCAACGGGTCGGGCAGCATCTCTGGAGGACAAGGTTAGGCGACGTTTCGAATCAGGACCCCACCCCACATTTAAGTCAGAAGAAGGGTCCTGTGCCGAAATGTCGCCTGTGCTTGTCCTCCAGAGATGCTGCCTGACCCAGTGAGAAATGGATGCTGTCCGTGCGGAGATTGTGTGAACACGCGGGCTTTCTCTGAGTGCCCCTGCTGCAAAAGATGCAAGTTTAATCCTTACTTCCTGGAGGCTCAGGAGTAGACCTAGAAACCCTCTCGGGGGGGAGGTTGTATCTCTACGGTCCCACACACCTGTTGCCCTGGGGAGGTCACTGCTGGAGGGCAGCAGCAGGTGGATAACGCTTGTGTGCCTCTGTGTTTTCAGGGGTCTCTGGCCTATTTTCTGAGCATCGTGATTGAAGTGTCAAAGATGTTCAGCTAATTGGGTTTCAAGGGAAATGATGAGAGGCGGTGTGGGGCCACGATATACAGTAGAAGGTATACTAATGCACATTAATTTGGCATTTAACCACGTACTCTTAAGAGCACAAGGTTAGTAAACTGCAAAATCTATAGTAAAAAAAACCCAAAACAATTAAAACCTCCAGTGGCATCACAAATGAACTTGCTTTAGTAGCAAATCATATCGTAATTAAAAGTGTATACATTTTAACACACATCCCATGCTCTTTCATTGAACAGCCAGGGGCTCCATGCATTTTCTTTCAAAGGCCAGGCCAGTGTTAAACACCTTTACACAAATGAAAGAAACATGCTAACTCGCTTCAGATAGACCATAGTTTGTTAGGCTGTGTGAATGCCTCTTGAACTCTCCCTTTTTTGGCGTTACCCGTCAATAATCTGCCAATCATGTCGCATCACCACAGGGAAGAGGTAGTCTGTCAGGTGCTGGGAGAGCACTAGAGTTTGTGGAGAGGAACTGCAGATGCGGGTATATACCGAAGATAGGCACAAAGTGCTGGAGTAACTCAGCGGGTCAGCCAGCATCGCTGGAGAAAAAGGAAGGGTGGCGTTTTGGGACGGGACCCTTCTTCAGGCCCATTTTGTGTCAATCGTTACTGTATGTATACTGTTTCTTAGGCCCCTTTCGGTCATGGCTGACCATGGGTGTCTCCAGGGTGCTGTTCCCTATACGGAGGATGCCTGTGCGTGACTTTGTTTAACGTGGGGAGACTGGTGCACAGACAGCCACCCCACGGCCCTTGACAGATCTGGGTCAGGATCCAGTGGCATGGAGTCCAAGACGACCGGAGACCCTTTTCTGCTGCAGCCTTCATCCGCCTTCCCAGCCGTTGTGACGCTCCACTAAGGTCAGCCATCGTCCTCCGCCTGTTCCACCATTGAGGTCTTGGTTGGAATGCTCTTTGTCAGAGACCTCCCCCTCAACCTTACCGCCATGGGTGGCCCTACCAGGAGCGTAGCCCCAGACGGCATCGCTCTCAGGATCTCAGGTCCACACAAGCTTCTCCACCACGACAAGGTTCTGAATGAAGCTGGAGTGCGACCGGGATCTACTGCGTGAGGCCGAAAGCTGAAGGTGCGGGATGAGCAGACTGCGAGCCCACAGCCCTCCTAGGCCTCATGGTCTCATGTGGGCTGTAGGGCCTGTTCCTGTGCTGTATTTTACAGTATTCCATACTATATAACACAGCAATGCCACTACATATTTCCACACATTTTTTGTTAATAATAATTTGTTTCAGATTGCAAAATTTGAACACTTCAGCTGATCTTACTTGATTAGGTCTGGAAAAGATTCCAATAGGTGGTGCAGCGGTAGAGTTGCTGCCTTACAGCGCCTGAGACCCGGGTTTGATCTTGTTTTCTAGGTTAATTGGATCGGTATAATTGCAAATCATCTGTAGTGTGTGTAGGATGGCGTTACTGTGTGGGGATAGCATGGACTCGGTGGGCCGAAGGGCCTGTTTCTGCACTGAATCTCTGAACTAAACAAAACTAAAGTAGCTCACAGACATGGGGTGTTGTGGTGTGCATTCTACGCTGTTGTGTGCGGCACTGGTGGTGAACCATTGGTCGGTGGGGGCGCTGTAATGGCGGCAGCCCTGTCAGCAGCGCGTTAGTTTTTTCAACTTTTTTTTTAGTATGTTTTAAAGTATGTTTTTAATGTTTCTTTGTGTGTTTTGTGTGGAAGGATGAGGGGGAAACTGTTTTGGCCGCCTCCTCCATGGAGAGGCGACTTTTTCCCAGGTCGCCTCCCCCGTGGCCTAATAGCAAGGATCGGCGCGGCCTTTCCCGGAGACGCGCCCGGGGCTTCAGCGGCGGGCGCAGCGTGGACTCTCGGCATGGAGCGGGTGAGCCCTTGCTGGGGCTCGCTGGAGGGGAGCGCTCCGTTCCGGTGGCCCGGGGCAGCCGGCAGCCTGAAGCCGCGGTCTGCACAGTTCCAGCTGGCACGGCGTCCGCAGCCCGGGATCCCTCGTGGGGGACCCGGGGGAAGAAGACACCATCACTGCCGGCCCGCGGCCAACTTCTACCGCGGGCGCGGTGGCGACTTACCATCACCCCTGGAGGGGGGCTTCGACCGCCGGCCCTGCGGTCTGCGATGCTTCTAGCTGCGGCGCGGCGGGAACTTTAAACTTTAAATCTTCGACTGCCGGCCTGCGGCCTACACCAACTTAAAGCCGCGGTCTCCAGTGTGGAAGAGTCGACTCTGGACTTACCTGGACTTATACCTTGTCCTTTTACCATCTGGACGCCCGTAGCAACGGCTGCGGAGGGTTGAGTTCCCGACCACGGGGGAAAATGGAGGAGGACTGGCCAAATTGTGTTCCTTCCACCATAGTGATGAATGCTGTGGTGGATGTTTATGTTAAATTTTTATTGTGTTTTTGTGTGTGTTCTTTATAATTGTACCGCTGCTGACATATCCATTTCACTTGCACTTTTTGTGTAATGTGACAAATAAACCGTGTTGTATTGTATTGTATTGTATTGAATCTAAGAGGGGATCTTCACCATTTTAATATTTTATTAAGTGATGTTAAATGTGGAGAATTATACTGGATTAATTTGAGTACAATAATGTATTGGTGGAGGTAAGGAACTGGTCCCTCACAACTACTTTACCGTAGCATTTAAATTCTGACCTCCAGTGCTATTTATGTGGAGTTTGCACGTTCTCCCTGTGACTGTGTGGACTTCTTTTAGGGTCTCTTGGGTTTCTCCCACACATCCCAAAGACATGCAGGTTGGTAGATTTTGTAAATTGTCCCTAGATGAGCGGTAGAATTTGCAGGGACATTGATGGGAAAGAGGGGAGAACAAAAAAGAAAAGAAATGTATAGGATTCGTGTAAATTATTTTCAAGCTGTCTGACTGAGCTTCTGAAGTGCATTACTTTGCAATCCTACACTTGCTACCTGCTCATAACATTGTGAAGCCGTGGCCTGCGGAGGTTCTAGCCGCGGGCGTGGCGCGGATTTTCCATCGCGGAGCCTGGGGTCCCTTGCCGGGGATCGCCAGAAGAAGAGCTCCGACCACCGGCCTGCAGCCTATAACATCGTGAAGCCACGGTCTCCGGTAAGAAATTGGCCGGTCTGGGAACTCCAAGCCGCGGAGTGTGTGCGTTCCGATCCATCCTGACGTCGGAGTTTCGATCATGCCGACGAGAAGGCTTGTACATCGGGCCCGTCCGTAGCGGCGACTACAGAGAGTTCATGGCCCCAACCACGGGTGAACAAAGGAGGAAGATTGCCTTCCATCACAGTGAGGAATGTTGATTCCACTGTGGTGGATGTTTGTGTTCAATTCTATTGTGTATTGTGTTATTTTTGATTGTATGGCTGCATGGTAACTCAATTTCACTGTACCTTAAATGGTGCATGTGAACTTGAACTTGAAGTTGCTGGAACGTTTCTTGTTGGTTCTATCGACACAATATTACAATTGCTGGTAAATTGACCTTTATGAAAATCCCTCCCCATCTGAGATGGTGAAACTTACTTCTTTGCACCTATTAAAAAAAACAAGCCGCGAGACGTTTAAAGCCTTTTTCAGCACCGTGCTTCCTTTGAAGCTCATGTGCCAGTTACGTGGGCCCCACCAGAATGACCCAAGTTGGTTGTCTAGAGTTACTGTATTATTAAACAACTTCTGGGTCATGCCAGCTGCTCCGACACTCAAACAAAGAAGCCCTTTGAAAAACAAAAGCACGCACGTTGCAATATCGTCGGCGAGTGCACTGGAAGATCCGGATTTATGAAAAAAAAAAAAAATCAAAAGTATAATGTAAAAATTTGATGTTTCAAAAACGTACCTCAGAGGTCTGCTATTACTTTTTTAATGCCATTAGTGTGCAAGCAGCTGTTCCCTGTCTCTGCTTCAGAGGAGGCTCTTTGCAGCTAATGGGATGCTTGGTGATAATTTACACATATGGAAATGCTTTCTCTCGCTATTTCTTCTTCTGTGTTGTGGACAGATGGAATTAGCGAGTGCTCAGAAGCCGTGAAGCTAAACACATCAAAAGAAAACCCCTTCGTTTCGTGAGAAACTAGAGGCAAAATAAAAACAGAACAGTTGATCTGATGCAGGCAAAGTAATAACACATTCTGGGTCTTTTTTCATTAAGCAGTGCCTACATTACAATTAATTTTTAAAAGCTGTAGATCTTATTTATGCTGGTGTATGGTCTCCTCATAAAGCGTCTGATTTTTTTTCCTCCAAGAAACCGCCTTGAAAGTAAATATGTTGGCAGGCGGGCAGATTAACCCATTGACTGCAGAGTTTTTCAGACCTTCCCCATGTGTTTCTGGTGATTCATGCCTCTTGGTTTTGAATGAAGCAGGTATGATTCTGCTGGGGACAACAAACTGGGTGGCATTCCCGTCCCTTTTATTGTACATGGACCATTGAAGAGTTCCGAAGAAGGGTCTCGACCCGAAACGCCACCGGTTCCTGCTATCCAGAGATGCTGCCTGTCCCGCTGAGTCACTCTAGCATTTTGCGTCTATCTTCGGTGTGAACCAGAACCACTTCGGCCTTCCTGCGCATAGAGTGCAGGCACAGGGCCCTTTGGCCCACAATGTTGGTGCTGAACATGACGGCAAGTTAAACTAATCTCATCTGCCTGCATGCAAGCCATCTCCATCCATTCCCTTACTATCCACACGCCTATCTAAAAGCTTCTTTCATATCTGCCTCCACCACCACCCCTGGCAAACCGTTTCCATTATAAGAGTAGAGCAAGCAGAGTGGCAATTTTACAGAGGTGCTTGAAATCACGGCGAGTCTCGATTAACTAAGTTAATCGAAAATAAATTCGTAGAGTCACACAGTCATGCAGGATCTTCAGCCCACCATGGCAACATTGTCTATCAAGTTGCCCATCTCTGCAAATCCTTATTTACCAGCACCTGGTCCTATATCTAGGCAGTTTGAGATCCTTATTAAATGTTGTGATAGTCTCTCCCATCACCTCCCCTTCAGGAATGTTCCACATTCCATCCGATCTCTGCCTGAAAACAAATTCACCTCAGATCTCTTCTGAAACTACAAACTACCCGCCAGTTTAAGGCAGCTTTAGTTTACAGATATAGCATGGAAACAGATCCTTCAGTCCCACTCAGTCCACAACAACCATTGATCACTCTTCCACACTAGTTCTATTCTTATCTCATTTTCACATTCTCTTTCATTCATTGGAGGAACGCGGACAATCTTCGATTGGACTTTACTGGAATTTATCTTGGACTAAACATTATTCATGTTATTCCCTTTATCATGTATCTGTACACTGTGCATGGCTCGATTGTAACCAGACTGCTTCCTGGGATGTCAGGACTTTCATATGAAGAAAGACTGGATAGATTCGGCTTGTACTCGCTAGAATTTAGAAGATCGAGGGGGGATCTTATAGAAACTTACAAAATTCTTAAGGGGTTGGACTGGCTAGATGCAGGAATATTGTTCCCGATCTTGGGGAAGTCCAGGGCAAGGGGTCACAGTTTAAGGATAAAGGGGAAATCCTTTAGGACCGAGATGAGAAAAACATTTTTCACACAGAGAGTGATGAATCTCTGGAACTCTCTGCCACAGAAGGTAGTTGAGGCCACAGTTCATTGGCTATATTTAAGAGGGAGTTAGATGTGGCCCTTGTGGTTAAAGGGATCAGGGGGTATGGAGAGAAGGCAGGGATGGGATACTGAGTTGGATGATCAGCCATGATTGTATTGAATGGCGGTGCAGGCTCAAAGGGCCGAATGGCCTACTCCTGCACCTATTTTCTATGTTTCTATGTTTCTATGCTGACCAGTTGGCACACAACAAAAGCTTTTCACTGTAACCGGGACAATAAACTAAACTGATGGCAATTTACAGAGGAAAATTAACTGACAAACCCACAAGTCTTTGGGATGTGAGAGGAAACCAGAGGAAACTGGAGGAAACCCACACGGTCACAGGGAGAATGGGAACATTCTGCACAGACAGCACCTAAGGTCGGGATTGAACCTGGGTCTCAGGCAATATGAGGCAGGAGCTTACCAGCCGTGCCACTCTGCCACCTTCTTACTGTATATGTTCATGTTCATAACTTGTAGAAAGAGAAGTAGGCCATTCGGCTCATTGGGTCTACTCTGCATTCAATCATGGCTGATCTACAATATCTCTCCCTCTCAACCCCATTCTCCTGCCTTCTCCCCAGAACCCCTAACACCCGTACTAATCAAGAATCTATCAATCTCTGCTTTAAAAATAAACATTGACTAGGCCGCCATAGAATTCCACAGATCCACCACCTGCTGACTAAAGAAATTCCTCCTCATCCTCACCCCCTTGCCATTTGTGGGTCACTGGAAGCTGATTCAATGTGATTGCAAAATGGCACAAGAAATAAATATCTTTTAACATACAGATTATTTGCAATGTGAAATTTTTTGATTGTAACAGTGGCAATGGTATTTCCCAGACAGAATTGGAGTGACTTTTTATTAGAGATACAGCAAGGAAACAGGCCCTATGGCCCGTTGAGTCCACGCCGACCAGTGAACCCGATACACTAGTTGTATCCTACACACAAGGAACAATTTACAGAAGCCAGTTTACAGAGGAGCATGCAAACTCCACACAGACAGCACCTGAGGTCTGTATTGAACCCGGGCCTCTGGTGTTATGAGGTAACAGCTCTAGCAGATGAACCACTGTAATTGCAATCTTTTGAAATCCATTCTTCAACAGAACCCTATCATTCATCATATTTTCCAATTTTTTTTAACTCTAGAGATGGATTTGGCAAAATAATACTGGGATCTATTTTTTGAAAAATAGTATCCTGAGGGTTCATTACAAATCATTGTAGCTCACCTTGAGGGATGTGTTTCCAGACACAAGAGATTGCAGATGTTGTACAGTAGAGGGTATTACATGAAATTGGAGAATTCAATGTTCATAGCATTGGGTTGTAGCCACCTGTGCAATATAAGGTGCAGCTCTTTCAGTTTGTGTGTGACTTCAATTTGGCAATGGAGGAGACCAAGGACAGAAATATCACTATAGAAATGGGAAGGGCAGGTATAATGGTTAGCACCTAGGAGATCTGGTGGGCCTTGCTGGCACAGCAGTAGAGTTGCTGCCTTACAGCACCAGAGACCTGGGTTTTTCCTGACTACGGGTGCTGTCTATACAGAGTTTTTGTACGTTTTCCTCGTACACTAGTTATATCCTACACACTAGGGACAATTGTTTAATTGGCTTTGGTAAAAATAGTAAATTGGCCCCAGTGTGATCCTAGGGGTGATCGTTGGTCAGGGTGGACTCGGTGGGCCAAAGGGCCTGTTTCCATGCTGTATGTCTAAACTAAACTAAACTAAACTAAAGACTCCTTCCAGGTGATGCAGAGGGTCACTTGCACCTCTTCTAACATCGTCCACTACATTTGATCACTCGATGTGGCCTCTTGAACACGGGCAACACCAAGCAAAGACTCACCGACCATTTTGCCCTCTGTCCGCTCTGAACTACACCATATATGCAAGACATGACAGAAGTGGCAGTGAAATGTCACAAACAGGATACTATGTTGAAGATACACAAAATTGCTGGAGAAACACAGCGGGTACAGTAGCATCTATGGAGCGAAGAAAATAGGCAACGTTTCGGGCCGAAACCCTTTTTCAGACTGATGGGGGGTGGGGGAGAAGGGAAGGAAAAGGGGGAGAAGGAGGAGCACGAGGGCGGGGGCATGGGAGGAGACAGCTCGAGGGTTAAGGAAGGGGAGGAGACAGCAAGGGCTAGCAAAATTGGGAGAATTCAACATTCATGCCATCAGGATGCAATCTGCCAGGGCGGAATATGAGGTGCTGTTCCTCCAATTTCCGGTGTTGCTCACTCTGGCAATGGAGGAGACCCAGGACAGAGAGGTCGGATTGGGAATGGGAGGGGGAGTTGAAGTGCTGAGCACCGGGAGTTCAGGAAGGTTATTGCGGACTGAGCGGAGGTGTTCGGCTAAACGATCGCCCAACCGGCGCTTAGTCTCCAGAATAGTTAACAGAATTCAGTAAATGTTTTGTTTAGTTAGTTTTAGAGATACCGCATGGGAACCGAGCCCGCACCGACCAGCGACCACTCTACCCTACACACTAGGGGCAATTCACAGATGCCAATTAACCTTTAAACCCGCACATCTTTGGGGTGTTGGAGGAAACTGGAGCACCCAGAGAAAACCCACGTGGCCACAGGGAGAACGTATAAAATCTGAACAGACAGCACCCGTAGTCAGGATCGAACCTGGATCTCTGGCGCTGCAAGGCAGCAACTCTACCCTCGCATCACTGTGCCACCCTAAAGTTGTGTTGGTTGCTTTTATAACAGGCTGACTACAGCATGACGCTAACTTCACCCCCAAAACCTGATATCAGGGGGGCACTTGGAGCCACGTACACATGCACACAAGTCTTCTTGCTATCTGACTTGGCTGTGCAAAGTGGTACTAATTGTGAGGATTTTGTTTTTAGAAAATTCAGCAAGAAAGCGTGGTGGCACGTTGGCGCAGCGGTAGAGTTGCTGCCTTACATCGCTTACAGCGCCAGAGACCAGGGTTCGATCCTGACTCTGGGGGCATGTCTGTACAGAGTTTATACCTTCTCCCCGTACAGTCTCTCCTTCTCCCCGTGACCTGCGTGGGTTTTCTCAGAGAATTTTGGTTTCCTCCCACACTCCAAAGACATACAGGCTTGTCAGATAATTGGCTTGGTATAATGTAAAGACTGTCCCATTCATTTGCAGGGGTCGCTGGTCAGCGCGGACTCGGTGGGCCGAAGGGCCTGTTTCCGCGCTGTATCTCTAAACTAAGCTAAACTAAACTAAAGCTGGTTCCTGATTTTGCAGCGTTGATGCAAGCTGTGCATGTGGTGAAAAAATAAATACTAAATTTCATGAATAAATGTGGGATGAGACAAGGAGCAGTGCTGCTTGTACAGAACCCTTTGATTGCACAGGGCACTGAGATTTGATTACTTAATTACAGGCTTGTGGGATTGCAGTATGTTTACTTGAATAACTATCGGCTCTCTTGCAGGTTAACGGCTACAGATTGAAATCCCCAAGCTAACTTCGACATTAACCTGGCTCCTGCAATTTCCCAATTCGCAAAACACCCCAAAATTTCTGCTTTTGCATTGAGGGCCTAGTTAAAAAACAAAAGATGATTCGTCAGTGTATATCATTTGCAGATGATAGATCTTGTGATCAATTGATTGTGGCCTCTTAGGAGCAACCAGTGCCTGTGCCACAGGGAAATAAATGCTTGGAGACCGTGGTGCATTGGGCAGGGAAGGCTTTTGCCCTGTTCAATAAGGACGAGACACAACCACTTACCATCAGCTTTGCCTGTCATTTAACCTCTTACCAATTCACATCTGTATCAAGACGGGCATACCTGAGAGTTAAGCCTGTGGATAGGCACAAAAAGCTGGAGTAACTCAGTGGGGACAGGCAGTGTCTCTGGAGAGAAGGAATGGGTGACGTCTCGGGCTGAGACCCTTCTTCAGACTGAGAGTATGACTGCCAAGGTTTACTGGGATGGGACCAGCAGAGAGAGAATTGATAGTGCACAAAGCTTTTCATCGGGAGATTAAGGTACAATTGTTATACTTCACTTAGACGAGGAATTTCTTTCGTCAGAGTGTGGCAAATCTGTGGAATTCGTTGCCACAGAAGGCTGTGGAGGTCAAGTCAGTGGATATTTCTAAGGCAGAGACAGATGGAATCTTGATTAGTAGTCGTCAGGGGTAATGGGGAGAAGGCAGGAGAATGGGGTTGAGAGGGAGAGATAGATCTGCCATGATTGAATGGTGGAGTAGACTTGATGGGCTGAATGGACCATCATACGCCCATCATTTATGACCTTATAACCTTATGAAATTAGAGAAATCAACGTTCATACCACTGGGTTGTAGGCTGCCTAAGTGAAATACACGTGCTGTTCCTCCAGTATGTGTATATATATCATTGAATTGCTGTACACAGGATTACCTTCACCCCCACGGAGCCAGCTTCTAGAACAGCATTCTCATCAATCCCATTGATACTGAATACACTAAACTGATGATGAAGAAGGTGTACCAGTGCCTCTACTTTCTTAGCAGTTCAAATAAATTTGGGCATGTCTCCAAATACTCTGGCAAACTTCTAAAGATCATAAGGTCATAAGCGATAGGAGCAGAATTAGGCCAACAAGTCTACTCCACCATTCAATCGTGGCTGATCAGTCTCTCCCTCCTAAGCCAATTCTCCGACCTTCTCCCCATAACCTCTGACACCCGTACTAGTCAAGAATCTATCAACCTCTGCCGTAAAAATATCCACTGACATGGCCTTCACATCCTTCTGTGGCAAAGAATTCCACAGATTCACCATCGTTTGACTAAAGAAATTTCTCCTCATCTGCTTCCAAAAAGAACGTCCTTTAATTCTGAGGCGATGACCTCTAGTCCTAGATGCGGACTCATAAAGGCATAGAGCATGGCACCAGGCTCTTTGGCCTAACTCGTCAATGACTGCTGTATTGCAAGAAGCATCCTGTCTAGTTGCAGCATGGCCTTGTACGGCAATGCCAACACTCAGCAATGCAAGACTCATTCTGGACTCATGGGTACACTCCCCCCTCCATCAACAGCATCTAAACGAGGCCGTGCCTGAAGAAGGCAGCATCCATCATCAAGGATCATCCCAACCTCTGCCCTCTTCTCACTGCCACCATCAGGCGGGAGGTACAAAGGCCTGAAATCACGACGAGGTTGAGGAACAATATACCAGGCGACATTCCCACAACTATCATCTCCTTGAAACAACTTGGACAACTCGAATCCTACCTCACCAACTGAACATGGCCGACCATCTCTTGCACTATCATGGGCTTGTTTTCTTTTCTGATTGTGTTTCAGCCTAAATTATTTTTTGCATTGCTGTCTTTTAAAAAAAAACACATGTAATTTATGCACCTGCAGTTCTTTCTTAAACATGTAAGTTATGTATAATTAGTTTGTGTGTGTGTGCTTGTCTGAGTCTAGGCTCGATGCCGCTGGAAGCAAGATTTTTTATCGTGCCTGTACCTGACTAGTGCTTATGACAATAAACTCGCCTTTTAGTTTAGTTTAGTGAGGCAGTGGTGGAAACAGGCCCTTCGGCTCACCGAGTCCGCGCCGACCTGTGATCCCCCCACATTGACACCATCCTACACACACTGGGGACATTTGACATTTATACCAAGCCAATGAACCTACAAACATGTACACCTTTGAAGAAACCGAAGAACCCAGATAAAACCCATGCAAATCACGGGGAGAACGTACAAACTCCGTATGGGCAGCACCCGTAGTCAGGATCGAACCCGGGACTCTGGCGCTGTAAGACCGCAACACTACCGCTGCGCCACCGTGCTGCCATAACTCTTTCTCTCTTCAAGCACTTAGATAATTTTACATCAAGTACCAATTGATTTTTCTTTTCATCATTCCTGTCGACAGTGATTCCAGATTCCAATTACCCTCCATAATAAAAATAAAAATAAACTATAACCTCATACCTGCCTTCTGTGGCAAAGACTAAACCCTCTGACTAAAGACATTTCTCCTCATCTCCTTCCTAAAAGAACGTCCATTAATTCTAAGGCTATGACCTCTAGTCCTGGACTCTCCCACTAGTAGACACACCTTCTCCACATCCGCTCTTCAATTCCCTCCCTCTCCCTCCCCCTCTCCACCACTCTAGTCATCCTACTAGTTCCACTGATCGCTTCCTTGTATCCCTCCATTCTCTCCTCTTCCCCAGCCAACAATGGGCCATTATGATCTCCTTGGTGTTTAAGAGGGAACTGCAGATGCTGGAGAATCGAAGTTTACACAAAAAAGCTGGAGAAACTCAGCGGGTGCAGCAGCATCTATGGAGCGAAGGAAATAGGCGACGTTTCGGGCCGAAGAAGGGTTTCGGCCCGAAACGTTGCCTATTTCCTTCGCTCCATAGATGCTGCTGCACCCGCTGAGTTTCTCCATGATCTCCTTGGTCATCTGTTGGACAGCCCTGCTTTGTTCTAGCCTTTTCTTACCTCCAGTTCCCTCCCCGTCTACTTTCAGTCTGAAGAAGGGTCCCGGCCCGAAACGTCACCCGTCCAATTTCTCCAGAGATGCGTCCTGACCCACTGAGTTACTCCAGCACTTTGTGTCTATCCTGAATGATTTTATGTAACTACACAAATCGACGAAAGAACAACACCATCTCACCAACTGGCATAAAAGAAATGCCTTAACACATCAACAAGAACTATTGGGGTGCTTGTGCCAAACCACCCACACAACTCCTATAAAGAGATATGGATTCAGCGGGGGATTTGAGGAAGAGTTTTTTTTCACCCCGAGGGTGGTTGGAGCCTGGAGCTTACTGCACGAGTGGGTGGTAAATGCAGGTACTCTCACAACATTTCCCAAGGATTTAGATGAGCACTTGTAATACCATGGCGTAGAAAATAGGACCGTCAAGCCCAGGAACGAGACCCTTCAGCCCACAATGTCTAAATGGCCTACTTTTGCTCCTGTTATTTTTCTTTCGTGATCTTCACACCAATGATGTTTCTAAATTATGATCTTCCTCTGACTAAAGGGCCTGTCCCACTTGGGTGACATTTGCGTGTCAAGCAGATGGCGTGTGAAGATTTTGTACATCCCAAAATCCTGGGGCGCCGCGCGCGATCGCGCGTCACTGCCTGCTTCACCACGCATCATACATGCGTAATGCGCAACGTGCACGCATCACGCGCGCGTCGTGACACGTAAATGATGTTGCGTAAATGACGCCCAAGTGGGACAGGCTCTTTAGGCTCCAAGTCTTGGATTAATTCCTGTGCGCCAGGCATCACCTGATTTGCAAATGACCCCCAAAAATATGGCACGAAATGGGGGCAACCATTCAATATAACTTCATCAAAAAATAAGGCTTTGTTCATTGCAAAGTGAAAGCACATTTTACGCAAAAGAGTTTGCCGATTTGTAAGCTGAATATATACGTCTGAAATAGCTTCACAATTTCTTAAATCATTCTGTGAGGGCGGTGATAGATCAGTACAGTAACCAACGATCTTAACTGTGGTTTATTGAAGCTTATGTGGACAACAATAAAAAAATGACAAGATTTGAATGTTAAGTTTATTCCGAGTATTAATAATGAGGAATCCCCCATGGAACAGAAATATATTGCAAAATAATCTAAAAATATATTGAAGTATATTTCATTATGATGGGGGAATAATGCTCTGTGTGCTTTGAAATGTCATAATATTCAGAAATGTAATTTTATTTTTGGAGATATTATAGGAAAGGAATTAGGATTTAATGAAGCAGCAATGTTGCATGGACAGACAGCTGCCTTTGTAGTGACAGGTACTTCAAATCATTTGATCTGTGAATTGAAGAGTGGGAAATTTTCCTTGACCACAGTTGATATTTTATTCTTGAGTTAATACCAAGAAGGAGCTAGGTGGTCATTCACCTTGTGTGGGAAGGAACTGCAGATATTGGTTTGCACCCAAGATAGACCCAAGGGCAAAGCGGTGGCGCAGCGTTAGAGTTGCTGCCTTATGGCATCAGAGACCCGGGTTCGATCCTGACTACAGGTGCTTGACTGTAAGGAGTTTGCGTGGGTTTTCTTCCAGGTCACCAGTTTCCTCCCACACTGCAAAGACGTACGGGTTTGTAGGTTAATTGGCTTGGTATAAATGTGAAATTATTCCGAGTGTGTGTAGAGTAGTGATCATGTGCGGGGATCGCTGGTCGGTGCGGACTCGGTGGGCCGAAAGGCCTGTTTCCGCGCTGTAACTCTAAGCTAAATACTAAATGAAAATAGACACAAAATTCTGGAGTAACTCAGTAGGTCAAGCAGCACCTCTGGAGAAAATGAATAGGTGACGTTTTGGGTCGAGATGTCTGAAGATAGCTCTCGTTCCGTAATGTCACCTATTCCTTCAATTTTGTGTCTATTTTCTGCCTGACCCGCTGAGTTGATCCAGAATGTTGTGGTCATTCATCTTGTTGCAGCTTG